>NC_088241.1:14210346-14420346 GCF_036934945.1 Oncorhynchus masou masou | reverse complement strand
TTGAAGTCACTTCTTCATCAAAGGTTCCGCTTTATTGGAGACTAATACATAACCCTCTATGTAATCCATGACAGCGCAGCTCTCACTGACTCTACTTACTATCATAAACAATGGGCTTTATGAGGTGTGCTTGTAATTTACATCTCTGCTGTTTAATAACCCTTACCCTCCTCTAGTGAGACTGTAGGCAGTGCCAACCATGACCATGCAAAACAACACAGGGTGGCAAAGTTAAAGAAGGCTGGATTCCAGTAGAACATTCCAGATTTAAAATTTGTAGAGAAAATGTTCCTCTGATATAGTTTTAGCTAGTTACAACAAGTCTTCTATTGCATCAGGAAACTCCTAAATTCACCTGATGGTAAGCTAATGAATAATACAAATTCAGAGAGGAGCTGACAGCCTAGGAAGCGTGGATAAATGCTCAGTCATCTCTGCTGAGTTCAGGGGAGAAGTAGAGAGAGAATATTGTCGGCTAGATTTCATTCACCTCCATCTCTGACTGGCGACTGAGCTCAATAGAAGCGTTTTGCTGGCACCGTACTGCATTCAGACTGAGATGAACGGGGTTAGGCCAGGGAACTTTCCAGAAGTAGTATCATGGTGTACTTTGTCAGTATCATAACAGCAGTTATATTGTGAAATGCTCTCTCTCCTTACTCTCTCTCTCTGTCTCAATTCAATTTCAATATAAGATGCTTTATTGGCATGGGAAACACATGTTTACATTGCCAAAGCAAATTAAATAGATAATAAACAAAAGTGAAATAAACAATACAACATTTACAGTAAAGATAACACCTACAAAAGTTCCAAAAGACATTTCAAATGTCTGCATTATGTCTATATGCAGTGTGGTAATGATGTGCAAATAGTTAAACCCATCTTGCTCTCGCTCTCTCATGTGCAGCGACAGTGATCGCTTACTTCTCACTTGCATACCCCTCTCTCCCTCAGAACACTGAGCTAGTACAGTGAGCCTATGGGCTGATTGATTTCTGAGGAGCGTTACGTCTTACATGTGTAGTGCTGGTTGATAGAAACTCATAGTCAAACAGAGTAATCCATAGTTAGTTAATTGTAGCATGTATTATTGATTTTTTTTAAATAAGTAATGTAGGCTCAATGATAAGAGGATAAAATAATCATTTAGATGTACAGTGTCACTGTGCCTCTTTCAGTTCAGTATCTACAGCCGATTAGGACGAACCCAGTGGACGAACCCAGTGGACGTGTTCAGTTCATACAGAAGCAGAAACATCCCTTCACTGAGTGAGGATACACGAGCCCTTTATAACCACCTTCAGAGCAAGTACGGGAAGTAGCCTATGGAACAGCTTCCTACTGAATAGAGAACTAAACACCACAGACGTGAATGGTAGAGACGGGAGAGGAGGAGAGGAGCCTAATTGAAATAATTGAAGAAGTAATTGTTAAAGGGCATTGATTTTTCTTAAGTTTGACCCTACTGACTCTTCTTATAATCGTCTGGATGAGACAATTGCGTGTTATAGGTCAGCCACAGTTTTAGACGACTCCTGTCCTCGGGCGGCTCTTTACCGCGTATTTATACTCCTTTATGCACATTAGGACTTGAAACCCATGGTACAGGATATCATTCGTCTCTCAAACTTGAAATCTAGCACTGTGAGCCAAAATGAGACCTTCATTTCAACACCTATTTCCTTTCAAGCAGAATATATATATTTGTTGGGGTGAATAATTTCTCAGCAGCATTGAAATGAAGTCTTCCACGAATTGTAAGCGTGCTCATGAATCAGGGTCAAACTTCACATCTTTTCTTTGATCAATATAATCCTGAGGAGAATAAATAAGAACAGATGGCCAGTCAGAATGAATAGTCATCTGAACCCGGGGATAAAAAGTAGAAAGAATATAATTTAGAGCTTTAGAATTAAGATGTCTTATTTCTTTAAAAAGGTAAAGGATATTTTGTTGTTCAAACAATATGACTGTTTCATTTTAGATGGTTGAAGGAGGAACAGGTGTCACAGGCTTTTACTGTACCTCTCTGCATGTTAGTTGAATTCACTTTTCATCTTTGACTGTTTTGTATATGTACTCATTTTACAATGATCACAAAAGCAGTAAAACAGCCATATTAATGTATCAATCAACCAGCTTACCATCCAGTGCATGACACATCTGTGGGAAGTTCAGGCCAGAGGACCTTGAGCCCTGTCTCTAAACCTATTCCCTAAGTCCTAGACTTCTGTAGCTGAATCCTGTCCCTAAACCTATTCCCTAAGTCCTAGACTACTGTAGCTGAATCCTGTCTCTAGACCTATTCCCTAAGTCCTAGACTACTGTAGCTGAATCCTGTCCCTAAACCTATTCCCTAAGTCCTAGACTACTGTAGCTGAATCCTGTCCCTAAACCTATTCCTTAAGTCCTAGACTACTGTAGCTGAATCCTGTCTCTAAACCTATTCCCTAAGTCCTAGACTAAGCTGAATCCTGTCCCTAAACCTATTCCCTAAGTCCTAGACTACTGTAGCTGAATCCTGTCCCTAAACCTATTCCCTAAGTCCTAGACTACTGTAGCTGAATCCTGTCCCTAAACCTATTCCCTAAGTCCTAGACTACTGTAGCTGAATCCTGTCCCTAAACCTATTCCCTAAGTCCTAGACTACTGTAGCTGAGCCCTGTCCCTAAACCTATTCCCTAAGTCCTAGACTATTGTAGCTGAGCCCTGTCCCTAAACCTATTCCCTAAGTCCTAGACTACTGTAGCTGAGCCCTGTCCCTAAACCTATTCCCTAAGTCCTAGACTACTTGTAGCTGAGCCCTGTCCCTAAACCTATTCCCTAAGTCCTAGACTATTGTAGCTGAGCCCTGTCCCTAAACCTATTCCCTAAGTCCTAGACTACTGTAGCTGAATCCTGTCCCTAAACCTATTCCTTAAGTCCTAGACTTCTGTAGCTGAATCCTGTCCCTAAACCTATTCCCTAAGTCCTAGACTACTGTAGCTGAATCCTGTCCCTAAACCTATTCCCTAAGTCCTAGACTACTGTAGCTGAGCCCTGTCCCTAAACCTATTCACTAAGTCCTAGACTACTGTAGCTGACTGTCCTTGTCTCCTCCCCGGTCTCATTTTCTCGTCTCCCCTGTCTCCTCTTCTCTCCTCCTCTGTCTCCACCCCTGTCTCCTCTCCCTCTTCTCTTCCTCTCCTACCTCCTCTCCTCTACCTCCTCTTCCTCTCCCTCTCCTACTCCTCTATCCTGTCTGTCCTGGCCTGCCCCTGTAATGGTGGTGTGTGGCTGACAGTGACTTTACGTCCAAAATGAAAAACAGGCAGTTGGGCACGTCGTCAGGGAGTATGAACATGACCAAGAGCACAAGCATCGGTGGAGACATGTGCAACCTGGAGAAGACGGACGGCAGCCAATCGGACACGGGCGTGGGCATGGTAGGCGGGGACGAGGATAAGAAGAGGCGCTCCAGTATTGGTGCCAAAATGGCGGCAGTGGTTGGCCTCTCGCGGAAAAGCAGGAGTACCTCTCAGCTCAGCCAAACAGGTAGGCGTGCCTGAGTCACTTGGGATATATATGCCTCTGTCCTTCCCTCTGTTCTCTGATGTACTGTACTATGACACTGTCTGTGTATCATGTCTTTCTGACCCTCTCTCTTTCAATGAATGTCATGTGATACCTCAGTTCTTTCCTTTTCCTCCAGTTTGGATCCAGAGCTAGAAGGATGTCTAGGATGGCATGAATGTGTTTTATCGTCGTCACTTCTCTCTTCCTCCTAGACAATGACAATCCTACTGTAGAGACATTTTCCTTCCTGTCTTGAAACCCTTTGTTATGATTATTTTTCTTTGCAGGAACAGAATTGTACAAGAAAACAACATGCAGACCATCGCAATGGATTGTTAATGATGTGTACGTGATGTTCAAATAATGGTTCCTCTTCTTGTTTTTCGATACTGTAGTTTTGCAGTTACATTTATGTTTAAATGGCAGAGAGGTGGCTTCAGTTACATATGTTATTTTGCTGTTCTCGGTCATGTTTTCAAGATGCTATACTCTTACGGGCCTCCGTACCATGTAGTCTATTTATAGACTGACTGGTGGAGATGCAGCCGGTGGGAGAGAAACATTTTTCATTTGATTTCATTTGTGTCACAATGTTTGTCATGAATACTCGAAGGAGTACATCTTCTCATAGGTGTGTCAGAACAGTATGAACTGCTTATCATTGGATCGAGAGCGAGCAAGAGAAAGCAATAGAGAGCAAGAGAGAAAATGAGAGCGAGGGAGAGAGCGAGGTAATGATGAAAACAGTCAAACCACCTAGCAAAGTGAGACTAGAGGGTAACACATTGTCGTAGCCTCTCAATTAAAAAACTAATTGAATGTACTCTTTCTGAAGGAAAGGACTGGCAAAGGCCATTATTGCAGTGATTTACGCCAATGGATGAGCTGAAAATGTCAATCATCATAAGTTATTTTCATAACACGTTCCTCAGTTAATATCACACATAGCAAAGCCTACCAACATAATGTTGGTTATTTTGACATGGACTTCTGTTATTTTGAGAGAGTGGAACTTGAATGCAACAATAAAAACAACAATAAAAAGTGCTGCAGGCAGGTGGCTGGCTGGGTGGGTTGTCTTGGTCACGAGTTGTCCCTGATTGAGGTCTGGTCCATCTGTAGGAAGGTCAGCTTCAATCATACCCAAGGTCCTGAGAGGTGACGCTCTGCTGTCTCAAGGAGTGTTCACACCTTAAATGGTCTTTTTACATCATCAAAATCTGTCTCTCAAATTGCGCCCTGTTCACTATATGCTGGTCAAAAGTAGTGCACGATGGAGGGAGTAGGGTGCCATTTGGGACGCAACCAAGGTCTGGGTTGATTATGGTCAATGATTACTCCTCCCTTCTTCATCAATCGTGTCCACTGAGGGTTGATCGTAAAGGGAGGTAGGGAATGATGTGTGTATGTGTGCGTTACTCAGGTGGCGCTGCCTTACCCCTCCAACCCATGATTTGACAGGCACATGACATGACAGTCTTATCTCTTTGTAGTTTTAGTCATTCCTACTGATTTCACCACAGCGCATCATTCTGTCATGGTTGCACCACAGCACATCATTCTGTCATGGTTGCACCACAGCGCATCATTCTGTCATGGTTGCACCACAGCACATAATTCTGTCATGGTTGCACCACAGCGCATCATTCTGTCATGGTTGCACCACAGCACATCATTCTGTCATGGTTGCACCACAGCACATCATTCTGTCATGGTTGCACCACAGACCATCATTCTGTCATGGTTGCACCACAGAGCATCATTCTGTCATGGTTGCACCACAGAGCATCATTCTGTCATGGTTGCACCACAGCGCATCGTTCTGTCATGGTTGCACCACAGAGCATCATTCTGTCATGGTTGCACCACAGTGCATCATTCTGTCATGGTTGCACCACAGAGCATCATTCTGTCATGGTTGCACCACAGTGCATCATTCTGTCATGGTTACACCACAGCGCATCATTCTGTCATGGTTGCACCACAGTGCATCATTCTGTCATGGTTGCACCACAGCGCATCATTCTGTCATGGTTGCACCACAGTGCATCATTCTGTCATGGTTGCACCACAGCGCATCATTCTGTCATGGTTGCACCACAGCGCATCATTATGTCATGGTTGCACCACAGCGCATCATTCTTTCATGGTTGCACCACAGCACATCATTCTGTCATGGTTGCACCACAGCACATCATTCTGTCATGGTTGCACCACAGCGCATCATTCTGTCATGGTTGCACCACAGCGCATCAAAGCAAAGCAAATTTATTTATATAGCCCTTCGTACATCAGCTTCTATCAAAAATAATATTATGTAAAAACATAAAAGCAACATGCAACAATTTCAACGATTTTACTGAGTTACAGTTCATATCCGGAAATCAGTCAATTGAAATCAATTCATTAGGCCCAATCTATGGATCCCATATGACTGGGCAGGGACACAGTCATGGGTGGGCCTGGGTGGGCATAGTACCACCCATTTGGGAGCCAGGCCCACCTACTGGGGAACCAGGCCCAGCTATTCAGGATTAGTTCCATACAAAATAACTTTTATTACAGTCAGAAATACTCCTCAGTTTCATCAGCTGTCCGGGTCGCTGGTCTCAGACAATCCCGTAGGTGAAGAAGCCAGATGTGGAGGTGCTTTGTAGGCGTGGTTACACATGGTCTACGGTTGTGAGGCCGGGTGGACGTACAACCAAATTCTCTAAAACAACGTTGGAGGCGGCTTATGGTAGAGAAATTAACATTAAATTATCTGGCAACAGCTCTGGTGGACATTCCTGCAGTCAGTATTGCCAATTGCACGCTCCTGCAAAACTTGAGACATCTGTGGCATTGTGTTGTGTGACAAAACTGTACATTTTAGAGTGCCCAGCAAAAGGTGCACCTGTGTACTGATCATGCTGTTTAATCAGATTCTTGATATGCCACACCTGTCAGGTGGATGGATTATCTTGGCAAAGGAGAATTGCTCACTAACAGGGATGGAAACAAATTTGTGCACAAAATTTGAGAGAAATAAGCTTTTACTATTTTTTATTTCAGCTCACTTTACATGTTGCATTTATGTTTTTGTTCAGTGTATATATATATATATATATATATGCAGTTGAAGTCGGAAGTTAGGGTTAGTTTTTCACAATCCCTGACATTTAATCCTAGTAAAAATCCCCTGTTTTAGGTCAGGTAGGATCACCACTTTATTTTAAGAATGTGAAATGTCAGAATAATAGTAGAGGGAATTATTTATTTCAGCTTTAATTTCTTTCATCACATTCCCAGTGGGTCAGAAGTTTACATACACTTAATTAGTATTTGGCAGCATTGCCTTTAAATAGTTTAACTTGGGTCAAATGTTTCAGGTAGCCTTCCACAAGCTTCCCACAATAATTTGGTGAATTTTGGCCCATTCCTCCTGACAGAGTTGGTGTAACTGAGTCAGGTTTGTAGGCCTTCTTGCTCACACACGCTTTTTCAGTTCTGCCCACAGATTTTCCATGGGATTGAGGTCAGGGCTTTGTGATGGCCAATCCAATGCCTTGACTTTGTTGTCCTTAAGTCATTTTGCCACAACTTTGGAAGTATGTTTGGGGTCATTTGTCACGCCCTGACCTTAGAGCTTTTTATGTCTCTATTTTGGTTTGGTCAGGGTGTGATTTGGGTGGGAATTCTATGTTCTTTTTTCTATGTTTTTGTATTTCTTTGTTTTGGCCGGGTGTGGTTCTCAATCAGGGACAGCTGTCTATCGTGGTCTCTGATTGGGAACCATACTTAGGTAGCTTTTCCCCACATGGTTTTTGTGGGTAGTGTTTTGCGCCTTACAGGACTATTTCGGTTTCGGTTGTTCGCTTTGTTATTTTTGTTAAAGTGTTCAGTTTCAATAAAAAGCATGAACACTTACCACGCTGCACTTTGGTCCGATTCCTCTTCCTCAGACGACAAAAACCGTTACATCATTGTCCATTTGGAAGACCCATTTGCGACCAAGCTTTAACTCCCTGACTGATGTCTTGAGATGTTGCTTCAATATATCCACATAATTTTCCTACCTCATGATGCCATCTATTTTGTGAAGTGCACCTGTCCCTCCTGCAGCAAAGCACCCACACAACATGATGCTGCCACTCCCGTGCTTCACAGATGGGATGGTGTTCTTTGGCTTGCAAGCTTCCCCCTTTTTCCTCCAAACATTACGATGGTCATAATGGCCAAACAGTTCTATTTTTGTTTCATCAGACCAGAGGACATTTCTCCAGAAAGTATGATCTTTGTCCCCATGAGCAGTTGCAAACTGTAGTCTGGCTTTTTTATGGCGGTTTTGGAGCAGTGGCTTCTTCCTTGCTGAGTGGCCTTTCAGGTTATGTCAATACATGACTCGTTTTACTGTGGATATAGAGACTTTTGTACCTGTTTCCAGCATCTTCACAAGGTCCTTTGCTGTTGTTCTGGGATTGATTTGCACTTTTCGCACCAAAGTACGTTCATCTCTAGGAGACAGAACGCGTCTCCTTCCTGAGCGATATGACGGCTGCGTGGTCCCATGGTGTTTATACTTGCATACTATTGTTTGTACAGATGAACGTGGTATGTTCTGGCTTTTGGAAATTGCTCCCAAGGATGAACCAGACCTGTGGAGTCTACAATTCTTCTTCTGAGGTTTTGGCTGATTTCATTTGATTTTCTCATGATGTTAAGCAAAGAGGCACTGGGTTTGTAGGTAGGCCTTGAAATACATCCACAGGTACACCTCCAATTGACTCAAATGATGTCAATTAGCCTATCAGAAGCTTCTAAAGCCATGACATCTTTTTCTAGAATTGCCCAAGATGTTTAAAGGCACAGTCAACGTCTTGTATGTTAACTTCTGACCCACTGGAATTGTGATACAGTGAATTATAAGTGAAATAATCTGTCTGTAAACAATTGTTGGAAAAATTACTTGTGTCATAAACAAAGTAGATGTCCTATCCGACTTGCCAAAACTATAGTTTGTTAACAAGAACTTTGTGGAATGGTTTAAAAACAAGTTTTAATGACTAAAAGTTAAGTGTATGTAAACTTCTGACTTCAGCTGTGTGTGTGTGTGTGTGTGTGTGTGTGTGTGTGTATACATATACAGTATATATATATTGTCATGTTTGTCATGTCAGGCAGGCCTGTCCATGTCATGGCTTTCCTGAAAAATACACACACACACACACACACACATCCCCTTTCAGCTCGAATCTTAAGAGCATATCAATATTTCACTGCTTTTAGGTGCATCAGCGTGAGTGTGTCCGCCTCTCAAATATTTGTCTTGGTTCTGAACCAACCAATGGATTGAGATTCTGCCATGTGGTCCCCCTGCGATGCACTCTCTCTCTTTGGCCTACTTTGTTGTTGCTTTACCCAGAGGCACTGACCACCGACTTGAGGGGCGCATTCAAAGGATGGAAGCCATGTGGATGGGATAGCAGCAGTTTGGCCTCACAGAGGTGTGTCTGACTGACTGACAGACGTACAGGGGTTGTTCCCAAGTGGGCATCAAGAGGTCATGTGCAAACAAACAAACACACACACACACTTTGTTCCTTTCAAACACGATGGTGTTTGTTCTTACTTAAAATAGCTCTGTGTAACAGATATAAAGTTCTCACGTGTTGATCTTTGGATATTTCTGCTGAAGGGACTCTTTTACTGTACCAGGTATGTAATCTATTAACCTTGTTATTCGCTATGCTGCCGTGTTAATTCAACATTACCGTAAGGTTGAGGTATCATAAGGTTGAGGTATCATATCATATGAACATATTGATGTACTTAATCTTGTTGTGATAGTTGCTTCATAGGGCTGAGGTTTTTCTCTGTGTATGTGTATGTGCGTGCACTTGTGTGTGTGTGTGTGTGTGTGTGTGCATGCGTTTGTGTGTGTGTGTGTACACATGTGAGCATGTGTGCGTGTATGTGTCAGCGTGGCGTTACTCATGACCAAGCTGAAAGAGAGTTGATTTATAACATTTATAACCTCGTTCAGCAGTCTAGTAATTACACTCTAGCCTCGGTAGAGAAGACTCTAAATCCCTATACAATCCTCCTTCCCAAATCTGCCTCAGCAGAAAAAAACACACTTTAGTGCCTCAAATTCTGCAAGCCATTGGAAAATTGTTGCTGTGTCTATTGCCTTATGCAGGGTGTCAAATGTACTGATATTGTAACTAATAAAATGTGATGTGTTCAAATAGGACAGATAGGGTAATAAACATGATGTCCTAAACTTCCCCAATCTATCATATTTACTATCTCAGCATCTTTCTAGGCAAGTTGTCATAAAACGTGCTGATAAAGATAGTGTCGGCAGTTACAGAATTGCATTGCCGTCTTGTGATCTCAACAACACTTGATTAATATGCATTCTGGCCCAGAAACATCTGCATGTTCCTATTGTACTTTCTAAAGGTCATGTGTGAGAGCAAAATTTCAAGACTATGTTATAATGCTGTAATTGCATCAAATAGTCTTGGGCGATACCACATTCCAGAGCATGAGTTAATATTTCTGTACTGGAGTACCAGGGGGAGATGGCTCCAATATAGATTTGCTGGGCAAGGCCCTGGTCTCTACACAATGAGGACAGTTTTACAGCAGATGCTGTCAGCTGTGAATTCTAAGTATCTTTCATACAAATCTTAACCCATTCCATACATCTGTTGTTTGTCATGTAGGCTGAAGGAGGATGGACTTTGCTATAAAATGCTGTGGCTCAAACCAGCTGGTTGAGTTCTTAGTGATCACTTCCAGAGGTGACTATCGACCAGCTCCATTACTGCACTAATTAAATTATAAAGTTTGATTGTTTTGAAGAAATCTAAAAGTCTCTCCTTTTGATTTCAATAATTCCACGACACAGGTCAGACTGTAAGACATGTATGATTGACCTAGTCCTTATTGTCTTGTAGCACAAATAGTGAGTATTGTCCCAAGCCCTCCCTGGGTTGTCTCTCTATGCTGTTCTTTTAACATTCTGAGTCCTGATAAAGTCTGTCTGGGAAGTAGCAGAGCTGTTCTCCAGTCTGAACTGACTGATGGCTTACTTGGTGTTCAGGTAGAGCTGCCATGCCGGAGATGTTATATCTCATTCTGTTGGAAAAGCATTAGAGAGAAAGAGACACACAGATGTAGTCCAATATGCATTGTGTACATACCAGCCTCACCACTTATAGATTGGAACGTCGATAATGTGCTCTACTGTCCTTCAACTAAGTGTCTGTTCTAGACTGTAAAATAGCTGAATTTTGAGCTTCTGGAGTCCAGAGGAGGGTAATTAATCTTCTCCTAATCTGGGCTCCAGTCTCTCACACACATGCATACACACACACACACACACCCACCGCCACCACCACCGCCACCACCACCGCCACCACCACCACCACCACCACCACCACCACCACCACCACCACCACCACCACCACTTAGAGCTGGTTCCTAATTCATCTCAGAGGAGGCCAGACACATAGTGTTGGATGATGCATGGAGCACCACTGCTCCCAGGTAGCCTACACTACACAGAGGCTGCCGCTAGAATGACTGCTGCTATAACGACTGCTGCTATAACGACTGCTCCTATAACGACTGCTGCTATAACGACTGCTCCGATAACAACTGCTGCTATAACGACTGCTCTGATAACGACTGCTGCGATAATGACTGCTCCGATAACGACTGCTCTGATAACGACTGCTCTGATAACGACTGCTGCTATAACGACTGCTGCTATAACGACTGCTCTGATAACGACTGCTCCGATAACAACTGCTCCGATAACGACTGCTCTGATAACGACTGCTGCTATAACGACTGCTCCGATAACGACTGCTCTGATAAGGACTGCTGCTATAACGACTGCTCTGATAACGACTGCTCTGATAACGATTGCTGCTATAACGACTGCTCTGATAACGACTGCTCCGATAACGACTGCTGCTATAACGACTGCTCCGATAACAACTGCTGCTATAACGACTGCTCTGATAACGACTGCTCTGATAACGACTGCTCCGATAACGACTGCTCTGATAACGACTGCTCTGATAACGACTGCTGCTATAACGACTGCTCCGATAACAACTGCTGCTATAATGACTGCTCTGATAACAACTGCTCTGATAACGACTGCCGCTATAATGACTGCCGCTATAACGACTGCCGCTATAACGACTGCCACTATAACGACTGCTACGATAACAACTGCTATGATAACGACTGCTGCTATAACGACTGCCGCTATAACGACTGCTCCGATAACGACTGCTGCTATAACGACTGCCGCTATAACGACTGCTATGATAACGACTGCTGCTATAACGACTGCTCTGATAATGACTGCTGCGATAACGACTGCTCTGATAACGACTGCTCTGATAACGACTGCTGCTATAATGACTGCTCTGATAATGACTGCTGCGATAACGACTACTCTGATAACAACTGCTCTGATAACAACTGCCGCTATAATGACTGCTGCGATAACGACTGCTGCGATAATGACTACTCTGATAACGACTGCTCTGATAACGACTGCTGCTATAATGACTGCTCTGATAACGACTGCCGCTATAATGACTGCTGCGATAACGACTGCTGCTATAATGACTGCTCTGATAATGACTGCTGCGATAACGACTGCTGCTATAACGACTGCTCTGATAACGACTGCTGCAATAACGACTGCTGCTATAATGACTGCTGCGATAACGACTGCTGCGATAACGACTGCTCTGATAACGACTGCTCTGATAACGACTGCTGCTATAATGACTGCTCTGATAATGACTGCTGCGATAACGACTACTCTGATAACAACTGCTCTGATAACGACTGCTGCTATAATGACTGCCGCTATAACGACTGCCTCTATAACGACTGCCGCTATAACGACTGCTGCTATAACGACTGCTCTGATAATGACTGCCGCTATAACGACTGCTCTGATAACGAATGCTGCTATAACGACTGCTCTGATAACGACTGTTCTGATAACGACTGCCGCTATAAAGACTGGCGCTATAATGACTGCTCCGATAACAGCGGCTGCTATAACGACTGCTATGATAACGACTGCCGCTATAACGACTGCCGCTATAACGACTGCTGCTATAACGACTGCTGCTATAACGACTGCTGCTATAACGATTGCTCTGATAACGACTGCTCTGATAACAACAGCTGCTATAACGACTGCTGTAACACTACCTCATGCTCACTTTGTCCTCCCTCTCTCCCTTTCTCTCCCTCTCTGTCTCTCTCTCTCATCACAAATGTGGGGCACTGGTTAGTACTGAATTATCTGTAGGACAGTACATCTGGCATGACCAAGCTGGAGTTTATATCCACTCTGAAATTTTTCAATTTTACGAATCACACTTCACAATTTCATTGTGGACTGATTTCTGATGTAGTTTACAGACTGGAGAATGCATTTTTTCCAGTTAGAGAGGGGCTTGTCAAGCAATGAGGAAAGAACCACAGTGACAACTGTTACTAACCCAAGGAGACAGAGCAATTTGAGTCAAACCTTTACTTTTATGGCTTAAAGGAAAGATTCACCCATTTTGAATGTTGTATTGTATTTGTTCATCTCTGAGTGATCTATCAATTCCTGGGGTCATTAAATGTTTTCATGTGATGCAAAACGGGTCATACCGGCTGTAATTCTGCCTGCTTAAACGGTGAATATTTCGGATATATGAAAACGTGAAATGACTCCAGGAATCGATAGAACATCAGTCAGATGCACAAATACAATATAAGATTCAAAATGGGTGAATCTTTCCTTTAACCTGTCTTCTATGTTAACTCTATCTTATTCTCATCGTTCTGAATCTGAAGTTTTGCATTTCTACAAAGAATTTCTTCAAAGAAAGGTTTGTATTAGGATCAATGTTGATGTACCGAACATCTTTCAGAGTGATTATTCACAAGGCAGTGATTGTCTTATTGACATTATTTTTGAATGAATAACTTAATGTTGTCTAATGGCACATGGTACAACAGATGCTTCATGTGCTTTGCGTTGTCCATGATGTTAACTAATGTCCTTGTTTTGCCTTTTGTCACAAATACATGATGGCTTTTGTTTTGAATCAATCAAAACCAAGTTAGACACGATAATGTAGCAATAGTTACAGAAACACAAGATGGCCAAACAAGCTGTTTTGAGCAAGCAGAGTAGGACACGTGAGTGAGCTGACTGGGACACCTGTCTTTTGGCTCACATCTGTCCCATGTGCCCGTCCATGACTACCGAACCAACGTGGGCACTTTTATTATGTGTCTCTGTCTCGATCATGTTCTTCCATCAGTACATAACAGTACTTCTCTTCTTGGTTAAGTGGTGCTAATTACACTCTTTGTGGTTGGCATGATGACTCCGTTGATTGGAGTTATGGTGCTGGCGGGGGTCATGTTCACCGTGTAGGGAACACTAGCAAAACGTTGCAAAATGAAAACAAACTGTTCTCAGTGTTGGACAGACAGTACCCCTCCATTTTGGACGGTTGTGTTTTTGGGTATTCTGGCATGGGTACATATAATGCTTGATGTACAAGTAACTGCCCAATGAAACGGAAACGCCAACATAAAGTGTCTTAATAGGGAGAATGGGGGTGTGCTTGGCCCTCCTTTTCCTGTATCCCTCGATCATCTTAATAGGGCATTGGGCCACCATGTGCCAGAACAGCACCTAGCACCTCTACTCATTTGGTGTTTTGTTGATGGTGGTGGAAAACACGGTCTTAGGAGCCGCTCCAGAATATTCCATAAGTATTCAATTGGGTTGAAATCTGGTCACTGAGATGACCATCAAAATCAAATCAAATGTTATTTGTCACATGCGCCTAATACAACAGGTATGCACCTAATACAACCTTACAGTGAAATGCTTACTTACAACCCTTAACCAACAATACAGTTAAGAAAAATAAGTGTTAAAGGTTTTACTAAATAAACTGAAGTAAAGAATAAATAAATACAAATAAAAATGAAAAAAAAGAAGAAAATAGAAAAATATATCACTAAAGAGCAACAATAAAATAACAGTAACAAGGCTATATACAGGGGGTACCTGTACAGAGTCAAAGTGTGTGGGCACAGGTCAGTCGAGGTAGCTCACCTCAGATTAGACAAAGAGTTTTTCTTCAATGAGTCGGAGGGGAGGGATAAACTATAGACCCCCGACCAGATACCTGTCATTCGCTGGAGAAGGACACTGAGATTTTGCATGGAAAAAGATCAGGGAGCCTTGTGATGATCAGGCGACAAGTGGATAATCTGCCTTTGCCTTCTGTCCTGCTAGCTAACATTCAATCACTGGAAAATAAATGGGACAAACTGAAGGCGCGTATATCCTACCAACGGGACATTAAAAACTGTAATATCTTATGTTTCACCGAGTCGTGGCTGAACGACGACATTAAGAATATACAGCTGGCGGGTTATACACTCTATTGGCAGGATAGAACAGCAGCCTCTGGTAAGACACGGGGTGGGGGCCAATGCATATACTGTATGTAAACAACAGCTGGTGCACAATATCTAAGGAAGTTTCGAGGTTTTGCTCGCCTGAGGTAGAGTATCTCATAGACTGGGTAGCCATTTGGTTAGCTGTTCAGCAGTCTCGTGACTTGTGGGTAGAAACTTCTTATGGCTTAGATCCCGCTAACAGGATCAATATGACAACAGCCAGTGAAAGTGCAGGGCGCCAAATTCAAAACAACAGAATTAATACAAATTCCTCAAACACACAAGTATTTTACACCATTGTAAAGATAAACTTGTTGTTAATCCCACCACAGAGTCCGATTTCAAAAAGGCTTTATGACGAAAGCACACCAAACGATTATGTTAGGTCTGCACCTAGTCACAGAAAAACACAGCCATTTTTCCAGGCGAGGAGAGGAGTCACAAAAAGTAGAAATAGAGATACAATTAATCACTAACATTTGATGATCTTCATCAGATGACACTCATAGGAATTCATGTTACACAATGCATGTATGTTTTTTTTGATAAAGTATTTATCGATATCATATTTATATCCACAATTCTCAGTTTTCATTGGTGCATTACGTTCAGTAATGTTTTGCTTCCAAAACATCTGGTGATTTTGCAGAGAGCCACATCAATTTACAGAAATACTCATCATAAATGTTGATGAAAATACAAGTGTTATGCATGGAACTTTAGATAAACTTCTCCTTAATGCAACCGCTGTGTAGATTTCAAAAAAGCTTTACCGAAAAAGCACCCCATGCAATAATCTGAGTACAGCGCTCAGAGAACAAAACAAGCCATAGAGATATCCGCCATGTTGTGGAGTCAACGGAAGTCAGAAATAGCATTATAAATGTTCACTTACCTTTGATGAACTTCATCAGAATGCACTCCCAGGAATCCCAGTTCCACAATAAATGTTTGATTTGTTCGATTTGTTCGATAAGTCCATAATATATGTCCAAATACCTCCTTTTTGTTTGCGCGTTTAGTACACATTCCAAACTCACGAGGTGCGGGCAAGTCCAGGCAAAAGTTCAGACGAAAGGTTATATTACAGTTCGTAGAAACATGTCAAACGAAGTATAGAATCAATCTTTAGGATGTTTTTATCATAAATCTTCAATAATGTTCCAACCTGATCATTTATTTGTCTGTAGAAATGCGATGGAACGCAGCTAACTCTCACATGAGTGCGCGTGATCAGCTCATGGCACTCTGCCAGACCCCTGACTTAATCAGCTCTCACCCCCCCTTCACTGTAGAAGCCTGAAACAAGGTTCTAAAGACTGTTGACATCTAGTGGAAGCCTTAGGAAGTGCAATATGAACCCGTTGACACTATATATTCGATAGGAAATTACTTGAAAAACTACAAACCTTAGATTTCCCACTTCCTGGTTGGATTTTTTCTCAGGTTTTCGCCTGCCATATGAGTTCTGTGTTACTCACAGACATCATTCAAACAGTTTTATAAACTTCAGAGTGTTTTCTATCTAAATCTGCTAATAATATGCATATATTAGCAACTGGGCCTGAGTAGCAGGCAGTTTGCTCTGGGCACCTTATTCATCCAAGCTACTCAATACTGCCCCCAGCCATAATTAAGAAGCCGTTTGGACCTAGACTTGGTGCTCCGGTACCGCTTGCTATGCGGTAGCAGAGAGAACCGTTTATGACTAGGGAGGCTGGAGTCTTTGTCAATTTTTAGGGCCTTCCTATGACACTGCCTGGTATCGAGGTCCTGGATGGCAGGAAGCTTGGCCCCAGTGATGTACTACACACTACCTCCTCTCCTGAGGTGGAATAGGCGTTGTTGTGTGTTTGGACCATGACAGTTTGTTGGTGATGTGGACAACCTGCTCCACTACAGCCCTGTCAATAAGAATGGGGTGTGCTCGGCCCTCCTTTTCCTGTAGTCTATGATCAACTCCTTTGTCTTTATCACGTTGTGGGAGAAGTTATTAGCCTGGCACCACATTGCTAGGTCTCTGACCTCCTCCCTATAGACTGTCTCATCGTTGTCGGTGATCACTGTTGTGTTGTCTGAAAAAGTAATGATGGTGTTGGAGTCATGCTTGGCCACACAGTCATGGGTGAACAGGGAGTACAGGAGGGGACTAAGTACACACCCCTAAGGGGCCCGAGTGTTGAGGATCAGCATGGTAGATGTGTTGTTACCTACCCTTACCACCTGGGGGCGGCCCGTCAGGAAGTCCAGGATCCAGTTGTGATGAGGTTTGAGGGCAATATGGTGTTGAACGCTGAGCTGTAGTCAATGAATAGCATTCTCACGTAGGTGTTCCTTTTGTCCAGGTGTGAAAGGGCAGTGTGGAATGCAATAGAGATTGTGTCATCTGTGCATTTGTTGGGGCGGTATGCAAATTGGAGTTGGTCTAGGGTTTCTGGGATAATGGTGTTGATGTGAGCCATGATCAGCCTTTCAAAGCACTTCATGACTACAGACGTGTGCTACAGGTCAGTAGTCATTTAGGCAGGTTACCTTATTGTTCTTGGGCACAGGGACTATGGTGGTCTGCTTGAAACATGTTGGTATTACAGACTCGGTCAGGGAAAGGTTGAAAATGTCAGTGAAGACACTTGCCAGTTGGTCTGTACATGCTTTTCATTTTTTGATTTGACCTTTATTTACCTAGGCAAGTCAGTTAAGAAAGAAAATAGTATTTTCATTGATGAACTAGGAACACAGTCGGTTTACTGCCTTGTTCAGGGGCAGAACTACAGATGTTTTACCTTTCAGCTCTGGGATTCGATCTTGCAACCTTCCGGTTACTAGTCCAATGCTCTGACCCCTAGGCTTCCTGCTGCTTTGAGTATGCGTCCTGGTAATCCACCTGGTCACATCGCTGACCAAGACCCTTCTCCCCCGATTGCTCAGTTTGGCCGGTCGGCCATTTCTAGGAAGGGTCTTGGTGGTTCCAAACTTCTTCCATTTAAGAATGATGGAGGCCACTGTGTTCTTGGGGACCTTCAATGATGCAGACATTTTTTGGTACCCTTCCCCAGACCTGTGCCTCAACACAATCCTGTCTCGAGCTCTACGGACAATTTCTTCGACCTCATGGCTTGGTTTTTGCTCTGACATGCACTGTCAACTGTGGGACCTTATATAGACAGGTGTGTGCCTTTCCAAATCATATCCAATCAAATGAATTTACCAGAGGTGGACTCCAATCAAGTTTTAGAAACCTCTCAAGGATGATCAATGGAAATAGGAGGCACCTGAGCTCAATTTCGAGTTGCATAGCAAAGGGTCCGAATACCTTTTATTTTTAATACATTTGCAAAAATTTTAAAAACCTGTTTTCGCTTTGTCATTATGGGGTATAGTGTGTAGATTGCAGAACATTTTTATTTATTTATTTATTGCATTTTAGAATAAGTCTGTAACATAACAAAATGTAGAAAAAGTCAAGGGGTCTGAATACTTTCCGTCTGCATTTCCGTCTGCATGTATCCCTTATTAACTCATGTGTTTCCATTATTTTGTCAGTTACCTGTATGTGTTATTGTTAACTAGAAGTTGCTTTGGATAAAGGTATCTGCTAAATGACTATTATAATAATGACTAGTAAGGTTTTCCCCAGTTGCCTCACTCGCTCCCTGCTGTTGACTGTGATGCCATTGGTTAATAGGTCACCTCGTTACAACATCCAGGTTACCTTTAGAGTGCACAACTTTTCACCAGGGCCCATAGCTCTGGTCAAAACTACTGCACTACATAGGGAATAGGGTGCCATTGAATCATAGAAAAGGGATGATCCATCCATCAAGCAGCTTTACCATTGGCCTATCAGCTTTCATAACATAACACTGTTGTTTTTTTTGGTAAACGTCTCATCCACCGACAGCCTGTTAGTCTGTCAGTTTGGAACGTGACTCACCTCACGCCCCTTCCCCTAGCATATGGCTCCTGTGTCACCAAGTCAGCTCGTCTCCGACCACAGACAGACTGCCCACAGACAGACATTCAACACAGCTGTGCTAAACATACACTTCCCCTATCAATCACTCACTCACTCACCACGGTTTTAACCATTACTAAAGATGTGTTCTGTTTCTGTTCTCGACTGCTTGACTGTCCTCCCACTCTGTGTTCCAATGTGTAATAATACTGTTTTTCAATGAGGAAGAGCTATGAGCGATCTGTCAAAATGTATTATTTAATGTCTATATCCTCTTAGTCACCAACAGTTGGGTTTTTGAATGTCCTATTCCTTCTGGGAAGTGTTCCTGTTTTCTTTTTAACTAGTTTGGTTTAATGATGACATATCCATGATATTGCCTTCACAGGCCACATGTCACTCAAACAAAACGGTGTTGTTGTCATTGGTATGATGTATGATATTTTGCATCATAACACTACTGATGCATATGTATACTGTATTAGAGAGTGGAACGTGAAACGTGATTGCAAATTGTATTATAGATGATTATCTTGACTCTGAAAGCCATCCCAAGGCTGTCATAACATCTCTCTCTCATTATCTCGTTTTCTCTCACCATCTCTCCCTCTGTGTCTGTCAGTGTATTCACACCACTGAGTACAGGTAGTCAATGTGAGGCTGCTGTCTCTATACAGCTCAGTGTGTTCCTACTTCACCTTACCTTGTGTGTCCACCTCCACACTTGTCACACTTTCCTCACAAACTGATGGTGTGAACTACATACGGTAAGCTCTGTGTGTGTGCGTGCGTAACGGGTGGTTTGTTGAAAACACTTGTGTGACCTTGCCTGAGACCTGAAGGATTCCATTGGTTCCTGGAAACAACACGTAGGGCTAACGTGTGTTATTGACTAGGGCTCAATATCAGTCTTAATGTAGCTTTGACAAGTATCCAAACCATAACTCTCTTTTACACTCTCTTCTTCCCAGAAATCTGCCTCTTTTGGTTTCCTCGGCGTCAGTGGACTTTCCATCCTGTAGTTCCTCTGACTGTTACTGTAAAGTTTGCCTGACTAACTGACTGACCTCTGTGAAATGGAATGAGATGTTGGATCAAACTGAGATACTGACGCCTCTCATCTCCATACCTTGGCTTCCCCCCCACCCTATATGTATATCATGTGATCTGTATATCATGTGATCTAATCTGATGTGACTTGAAACAATACTATTAGTCTTCAAATCTGTTCTCCCTTAACTGCCTGTTCAGGGGTAGAATGATAGATAGGTTACAAGTCCAACGCTCTAACCACTAGGCTACCCTGCCGCCCCATTATAGCCCTAGCTGTATGGTCTGAGGGCTGCTGTTGTGCTGGTCTGTATGACGGTGGTTGACTGGGCATTGGAGGGAGATGAAACAGAAGGGACAGGACAGGACAGCTCCATTAGGCTGTGTTTACACTCTGCAGGCTGACTGGTTCTGTTTCTCTGTCTAACGCTCGGCCTCACCCTGCGCCATCAATCACACACGTTTTCTTCCCCAAAGACCAACCAGTCTTTGATGTCTTTATGTTGCTGCTCACCACCCGCGTCACTTCTGGGTTATTTTGCCCCGGACTTGCTGTTATCATCTGATGAGTAGCATTCTTGGGATTCCTGTCGTGTGAGGTGCTATTATTTTCCCGACTATCTGTCGTCTTTTTGCTGTTTTGATCGTAATAAAACACATGTCTGTGAAGCAATGACTAATACATCTTAAAAACTATTGTACACGTTGTTGGCAAAGAGCCAAAGATGTTGAGGCGGTCATTGCTGTACAGTCTTATAAGGTAGTAGGTCTATGGACTTGGTCTATGGACCACGGCCAGAATGCATATTGAAAGTGTTTCAGGTGCGCTTGATTTGAAGTATGCAATATATCATTGGTTCCATTGTACCAGGGAAACTAAATCAAACAAAGACCAAGTATTTGAAAGTATTTCACATATTTTCTGTATTTGACCCAAGTCTGTGGGCATCTACTTTAGGCCCATAGACCTCTAATGTAGACCTCTACTGTAGACCTCTACTGTAGACCTCTACTGTAGACTAATTGATCAGTGGGGCTTTAATGCTCTGTTTTCTTAGGAAGTGTTGGACAGAGAACTGATTACAGAAATGAAGATAATGTAAAGCACAGTTCATTTCTTCACCAGCTGTCACATAAAAGAGTTGAAATTACCTTCTATGCTTTATACTAATGGTCGACTTTTAACTTTCTGCATTAATTAATATGAATTACTTCAATAGAGAGACCTTTTCTTACTCATGTGCAGTATATTTCACAATTAATGAGATTCTAGCCCCTGGCTTTCATTAATTTACTTTTAGTCCTCTGAATGGAGTGTGAAGTGCGCTCTATTTGTGGACACCAGATCTACACAGACAGACATGTGGGAAATAAACCAGCTGGCCCTGTAATCAACCTCATTTTCTTCAGACGAGTCTGAGCATTGTATTCAACACCTTGGTCAACACCTTGGTCATTGGTCTTTTTTTCTTTTTCATCTCTTGGGACTGATCCTTGGTTGGGTGGAAGATGCAGGGTTGGCTACGCCAAAGGTGCTAATGTTGTGGCACACGGCACCTGCACAACGTGTTGTTTTCGTTGAACGCCGATCACAGTCACGTGGTCAGTGAGAAACGTACCATTCCACTTCCCAGAATGTCTGGGCCATTCCTCTGAATCTTTCACACCCTTGTTTTACAGGAGCTCTGGGTTGTTATGGTAATGTTGCATGTACGTTGCTAGGTAAAGACGGATATTAAAGCTGTGTATCTATATACTGTAGATCTTTTTTTCCACACTAAGACCTTGTTTGTGGGTTACTTATAATGTATATATATTAGCTCCAATCTGATGCATCTCTTACAATCTGCCACTCAGGTGAGTATTTTCCATTTTAGACAAGTCAGACCTGTCATAATCCCCACACCAACATCATGGTTGAAGGATTCTTCATAGGGAAGAATAAGTGTCCTCAGAGGGATTGTCTGATGTGCTGTAGTGATCCACCTCTCTGCAAGTCCTTTACTCTTTGAAACATGTAGAATGTAGTTGGGTATTCTTCGTTCTATAGAACTAATGGAACAAGGAATCAGGAGTCAGCCAAGCATTCAGTAGAGTACTAGAGCTCTGAGACCAACAGAACACATCACTCTCTGTCACTCTCAAGAGACAAGGCTACTTAACAAAACTGCACTTATTGCTATCTTCTGTCTTCTTCCTGTAGCGATGAGTGTGTCACACTCTGGAATGAATAGTCCAGCAATATAAAGATGCACGTACTTTCGGCTTGTTAGTGCGACCTTACTAATTATAATGATCCAATAATTATTGTTGCCACTCCAAAACATTACGCCTCTGGCTCTCACAGCCGGATCACCTACCTCAAAGTTAATGATGTGTGTCTGATGGTTGTGATACGTAGGAGGAGGTGTTAGGAGGATCCTCATTAATACACAATGAGTTGTATTCTGATTTTATTGCACTTAAAAATGTAAATGTCTCCCATTAAGAACAATTCAGGATTTAAACAAAAGTCAAATGTTTAGTATACATATCTCAACTTTCACTCTGGTCGAATCCTTGTCATATTCCAAACTGCTACAGTCAGATGACGCAGTAAAATGACCCATTTGGTTCAGGCGGTATTCTTCTCTTCTGTCTAATTTCCTTCACTTGAGAACATGAGAACATGTCATTCAATGGACAAAAGGGGAAATTGGGCGATTTTGTTTCGTGGAAATAGGTTGCAGTGTTTCTCTTAGTGAGGACTTTTATTCCCAGTGAGGGACTGTGGCCCAGAGGTATGCTATATTTAAAGGAGAGCAGCTCAGTGCTTGTTCAGTAATTGGCCAGTACTGTGTCTATTCTGCCAGTATCTCTGAGAAAAAGCACAGCAGTTGGTTTTCTGACAAGATAGTTAAAACAGCACAATTTAGCGGTCTGTTGTTTCAGTGCTAACCTGCCTCTACAGACACTTTGGCTCTCTCTCTTCACCAAGCCTGATGTCCTAGATTGTAATGGCATGTGGGAGAGATGCCCTATATTCCAATCTAATTTTACCGTGCTCACAAACTTTGTAAAGGGTCTTAGGAACCACCTGTGAGATCTGGACTGAAGTGGTTCTGGATGGATGGTCCAAGCTGGTCCAAGCACACACACTCCCAGAACTGAAGTGAGCTGTTTAGAGAATATCTGTTGCCTCAGGTTGAAGAGAGAGATGCCAGAGATGGCCATAATGAACTCTGCAGTGTTTATGGCGACTAATTCAAACAGTCCATGTTGTAGTGTAGGTGCTTGAAATGATGTTGAAAGAAGTGATGTCTCAAAGACAAGAATTCGGTTGACAGCCATTTTGTGAGAGTCTCTCACAAATGGCAATTATTTAACAGACAGTAAATTTGAATTAGCTCTAGTGAATTCTCATTCGATAATGGCAAAAATTTCAGCGCCGCTGTACTGGTGATGCATTGGTATCTAAACAGAGAGTGGGATAGCTGGCTACATGGGGCTTGCTGCAATCTTTGATGGAAAAACACTGAAGAGAACTGCGCTACTGGGGACCGTGGGGGTGGGAGGGGGATGGAGATCTATCACGTGAACTGTGAGTGACCGGCATGTGGCCAACACCCCCCTCCCCCCTGTGGAATAGCTGTTCAGGGTTGTTTATGCCCCTAATGGCTGGGTGTCACAGGGACCTCTGTGGCTCTGCATTTGTGGGTGCGTCTGTGCATGTGTGTGCGCGTGCGCGTGTGCGTGTGCGTGTGCGTGTGTGTGTGTGTGCATCCGTGCGTGTGTGCGAGAGAGGAGCTAGTGAGGTTCAGTGAGTCGTATCTCTGGGTAGAGCTCCTTTGCCTGGAGAGGCAGCCGAGGTGCGCCTGAGCAGTGAGCCCTCTGATTGGCGGAGAAGGATGAGGCTTGCCCCCCCCCCTCTTCTTTTCCCAATTGCGTTAGAAGAGGAGAAGGATGGAGAGGAGCTGAGTAGCAGGCACATAGCACAGAGCACTAACACGGAGCAGAGAAGCAAGCAAGCTCTCTCTCAACCCAGTCTCACTCTACGCAGTACAGGGAGACAACACGCAGAGCTACATCAGAGAGCCATTCTGCTACAGTACAGCTCCATAGTCTTCTCTTGAGCTTCAGCGTTCAACCAGTTCTTCAGTTATCCTCTCGGTGCACGGTAGAGCTGTCTGGAGACCTGTAACCTCCGCAAGAAGGCCACTTGACTCACTTGATCAGTGGTTGATCTGTGACCATGGGTAGGCAGGGGCATGATGCCACTGCAGCGGCTGGCGCCCCGGGGTCCGGGATGCGCATGCAGCGTTCCCAGAGCAAGATGAGCCTGTCTGCGTCGTTCGAGGCGCTGGCCAACTACTTCCCCTGCATGAACTCCTTCGACGAGGAGGACGGAGGTAAGACGAGATGGCCCTAACCTTGGGACACTGAGGCAGACACACACAGCTGCTGCTGCTGGAGGGAGAGAGGAAGGAGCTGAGGGGGGAGAGAGGGAGCAGAGGGATGGTGGGATGGAGAGGGGCAGCGGGAAAAGAGGGAGCAGATGAAGGGGTGGAGAGAGATGGAGCGGGGATAGAGGAGAGGGAGGGATGGACTGATGGTTGACTGATGACCTGACGGGGGAGAGGGAGCATGGGGAGGCTGGAGGCTGTTGTAGTATAAGCTGAAGGACAGTACTGTGTTGCTGGTGGATGGGCATGCTCAGTGTGTTTTTGGAGAGGCTTCTTTTACATCAGTAGCTACTTCCCTGTTTGTGTCGTTGGCTACTGCTTTAGTCTGATGTTCTGTCCTGAAACACAGGCAAGCATGCTTGTCTTGTCTCGATTGGAATGAATCACTATTTGTTTTGGTGTGGGCGGTAGAATTTAGATATTGTGTTGACCTCATCTCCAGTGTCGAGTGTGTGTGTTTATAGTTCTTTTATTTCTGAGTGGGTGTTGAGAATATGTTTGATAATCCAGATAGGATGTTTTCATAAAACTAGGTTAGTGGGATTGTATTAGCTGTGGTTGTGTTAGCTGGGTTAGGGGGATTGTATAACACTCCTCCTATAAATAGACTTTAATAGACTCTTCTGAAATAGACATGATCCACTGGAATGTTGAGATAATATGGTAGAAATGTCTCCAGCCCCCTTCATCTCAATCCTCTTTCTGGGTAGACACTGACTTTAATCTTACCTGGAGTTAAAGGCACTAGAGTAGTCGACACAATCCTCTTTCTGGGTAGACATTGACTTTAATCTTACCTGGAGTTAAAGGTACTAGAGTAGTCGACCCAATCCTCTTTCTGGGTAGACACTGACTTTAATCTTACCTGGAGTTAAAGGCACTAGAGTAGTCGACCCAATCCTCTTTCTGGGTAGACACTGACTTTAATCTTACCTGGAGTTAAAGGTACTAGAGTAGTCGACCCAAAATGTGCGTCCAATCAAGTTGCTGTTCACAACCATTTCTCCCAGATGACACAAACTGTACTGATGATATTTGTAAACAGTCATTTGATTGGACGGAAGTGACACTGCAGGCGAGTCTTTGATGTGTAGTTTAACATGTTACGCGAAGACAGTATTTTAGAGTATCTTAGGACTCCTGCAGAGAATAGCTCCTCAAATGAAGTTTTTGTTCGAGCATCTAGGATGTGCTCTGGGAAAATGCCGTTTCATGATTTTCCCAGAGCCCATATATCTCGACCACTCCAAAGTGACGCATTTTCATTGAGGAGTGTTTCACGGCTGGGGCTGGATGCACTGCAGCATTTTCTAAATGCTTTACATTTTTTTCTGTCTTTCACAGATCCTTATCTCTTTGCAGAATACATATTTTTCTAGATTGTTTTCCCTTTTAGTGTGATACAGGGGGGGGGGGGGGGGCTCATGGCACATGCGTGCTCGTCATAGTCACACACCTTTATTCAGCATTAGGTATAAACTGCATCATTAAAAACAGTTAGCTGGCCATTAAAAAGCGATTTCATAGATTAGCTTCTCCTCCTTTATTAGTATTAGCCATCCACAATGACCTCAGATACGTACAGCCATATGCATGCTAACCTCAGTACATACAGTGGCTTTGATTCAGCTGAATGAATGTTCATTGATTCATTCAGCTGATCATTCAGCACATTGCTCATTGATTGTGTTTAGGTGGTTGCTGCATGGCGGGAGCCTGACTGTCACACTGACAGCTCTTTAGATGCCTTTAGACGTCACTGTCAGCGTATCTGAATCCAGTTTGCTTTGTCAGTGCTGAGGAGAGGATGAGGAGGCGGATGCCATTGAATAGCTGAGATGCCAGGGTTCTGGCCTCAGCAGTGAGGGCCTGCCTGAGTACTAAAGGCGTATCTTCCTCTGATTCTAAGAGTCTGTACTTCCTGTGGATGGGAGACAGGCAGGCGGGCAGGCAGACAGGAAGTGAGAGAAGCTGCAGGCAGGGACAGTAGTCAGAGTATAATTAAGGCGTTTGAAGATGAGCATATGCTTGGCACAAATCACACACACACACAAATTCTAAATTACAGAGAGTGAAATTGTATTAAGAATAATATGAATATATGCCAGATTATTTTCTGTTTATTTGAACACAGAGAATGGTGAATTGTTGAGTGCTCTTCAAACTGTAAGAGGTCTTGGTTATAGAGGGCTTTATCACCCCTCTGTGTGTTGCCCTCATAAAGGTTGTTCCTGTGATGAAGCAGAACCACTCTTCTGTATGTAAACATTGAGTGAGGAACATTCACTCTCTATGCTGAAATGCATTCCCTGTCCAGTGGTCATGCCTGACACAAATTTGCTCTATTTACGTTCGTTCTCTTTACCCTGGTTATCCTCCGAGTTAAAACAATAACAACTCAATACCTCTGCTTCCTGCATTCCTTACTGAGAGACAAGACAGACCCATTAGTTCACCTTTTACCATTTGACACTTTTAATTAGTCCACTGTACCCCTTATGCATTTTTGTATTTGAAGGAATTGCCATTTTGTTTCTTTAGTTCTCTGCTGAAAGCCCTGTCATGTGACTTGTGTAGAGCTCTGCAGTGGCTGACCTGTACCAGTACCTGCTCCTACAGTTACCTCCAGTATATCCCTCTCCTGGCCCTCCTTGGTGGTTTGCAAAGAATGCCATTCAGGCCCCAAGCAGCTCCAGCCACGTCCTGGCCATGTGCCCTACGCAGGGCCTGCTGTCACATAGATTGGAGATGTTCAGTGGTCTAATGGGGGCAGTCAGCTGTCACCTTGTATCAGTTGGGGGAGGCCAGACACGGAATGGTCCTAGGTGAAACAGAGGGATGGAGGGGGGAGGTAGAGAGAGGGAGAGAGAGACTCTAAGATAGAGCAAGAACCCTGCAGAGCAGGCAGCCGGTGCTCTGGCATAGCATGAAGAGGGATGTACATGGTCTTCTTCTGTTTAGCCCATTCATACACGAACACACATACACATGCACGAATGCACACACAACTGTTTTTTAAAAATATTTCTGTAGATACTGTAATATGGCACTTTATGTTTAATAAATCTCTTTGCTAAATGATCACATGGAATGTTGCAGTGCCTTGGTAGCACTGAGAATAGGATGCATGATGTTGTTGGTAGAATTGCCATAGAGTGGAAGTGTGATCTTCCTGTTGATGACTTCAATGAGACTTCTCGTAATAAGTGAAAATGCTATGTCTACAATTAACCTACTGTATGTCATTTGAAAGCAAAGCACACACTTGAGAGCAATGTATTAACTATTTCTCCCCCCTGCTCTTTTTCTCTCTCTGTCCCTCTCTCTATCTCTTTCTCTCTCTCTGTCCCTCTCTCTACCCCTTTCTCTCTCTCTGTCCCTCTCTCTATCTCTTTCTCTCTCCCTCTGTCCCTCTCTCTACCTCTTTCTCTCTCTCCGTCCCTCTCTCTATCTCTTTCTCTCTCTCTGTCCCTCTCTCTACCCCTTTCTCTCTCTCTGTCCCTCTCTCTATCTCTTACTCTCTCTCTCTGTCCCTCTCTCTATCTCTTTCTCTCTCTCTGTCCCTCTCTCTACCTCTTTCTCTCTCTCCGTCCCTCTCTCTATCTCTTTCTCTCTCTCTGTCCCTCTCTCTACCTCTTTCTCTCTCTCTCTGTCCCTCAATCTATCTCTTTCTCTCTCTCTGTCCCTCTCTCTGCCTCTTTCCCTCTCTCTGTCCCTCTCTATCTCTTCCTCTCTCTCCGTCCCTCTCTCTATCTCTTTCTCTCTCTCTGTCCCTCTCTACCTCTTTCTCTCTCTCTGTCCCTCAATCTATCTCTTTCTCTCTCTGTCCCTCTCTCTGTCCCTCTCTCTACCTCTTTCTCCCGCTCTGTCCCTCTCTCTACCTCTTTCCCTCTCTCTGTCCCTCTCTCTATCTCTTTCTCTCTCTGTCCATCTCTCTACCTCTTTCCCTCTCTCTGTCCCTCTCTCTACCTCTTTCTCCCGCTCTGTCCCTCTGTTCTGTCCAGAAGCCGGTGGGAAGAAGCTTCGCAGCACCGTGCAGAGGAGCACAGAGACGGGTTTGGCCGTAGAGATGAGGAGCAGGATGACTCGGCAGGCCAGCAGGGAGTCCACCGACGGCAGCATGAACAGCTACAGCTCCGAGGGAAAGTAAGTGAAGTCTGACGCATACCAACGTGATAATGTACATCCCCCCCCAAAAACTGGGTTTTAGGTCAAATGTAGGTTTGGGGTGCTCATTTGAATTTCCTGTCTTTTTGTGGATCTTGCCAACTCTAAATAAGCAAGTTCAAGCTTTGAGACCTTCTTATTTAGTCTCCATAGTTACCAGTGTCATCTCTCCCTTCCATTCCAGCCTGATCTTCCCTGGTGTGAGACTGTCCTCCGACGCCCAGTTTTCTGACTTCCTGGATGGACTGGGCCCAGCCCAGCTGGTTGGACGACAGACGCTAGCTACACCACCCATGGGTGGGTGGATCAGATTTCTGGAACAATGTTGTGTCATGAGATTCTGAATGAATTATATATTTGGTTTATGTGTCAAGACGCCTTTAGCGACCCCATCCCATACAAAAAGGATATCTGTATTGTGTGAATGGAGTGTTAACATTGTGTTGGCTGTGGTGTGTGTTGTTCAGGTGACATCCAGATTGGAATCGTGGACAAGAAAGGAGCGCTGGAGGTGGAAGTGATCCGAGCCCGTGGCCTTGTGGGAAAACCAGGTTCCAAGGCACTGCCAGGTAATTTACTACGTGATGTATAATATATTAATATATGCTATTTAGCAGACACATACAGTTGAAGTCGGAAGTTTACATACACCTTAGCCAAATACATTTAAACACCATTTTTCACAATTCCTGACATTTAATCCGAGTGAAAATTCCCTGTGTTAGGTCAGTTAGGATCACCACTTTATTTTATGAATGTGAAATGTCAGAATAATAGTAAAGATAATTATTTATTTCAGCTTTTATTTCTTTCATCACATTCCCAGTGGATCAGACGTTTACATACACTCAATTAGTTTTTGGTAGCATTGTTTAACTCGGGTCAAACGTTTTGGGCAGCCTTCCACAATCTTCCCACAATAAGTTGGGTGAATTTTGGCCCATTCCACCTGACAGAGCTGGTGTAACTGAGTAGGTTTGTAGGCCTCCTTGCACGCACACGCTTTTTCAGTTCTGCCCACAAATTGTCTATAGGATTGAGTTCAGGGCTTTGTGATGGCCACTCCAATACCTTGACTTTGTTGTCCTTGAGCCATTTTGCCACAAGTTTGGAAGTATGCTTGGGGTCATTGTCCATTTGGAAGACCCATTTGCGACCAAGCTTTAACTTCCTGACTGATGTCTTGAGATGTTGCTTCAATATATCCACATAATTTTCCTACCTCATGATGCCATTTACTGTATTTTGTGAAGTGCACCAGTCCCTCCTGCAGCAAAGCACCCCCACAACATGATGCTGCCACCCCCTTGCTTCACGGTTGGGATTATTTTCTTCAGCTTGCAAGCCTCCCCCTTTTTCCTCCAAACATAACGATGGTTATTATGGCCAAACAGTTCTATTTTTGTTTCATCAGACCAGAGGACATTTCTCCAAAAAGTACGATCTTTGTCCCCATGTGCAGTTGCAAACCGTAGTCTGGCTTTTTTATGGCGGTTTTGGAGCAGTGGCTTCTTCCTTGCTGAGTGGCCTTTCAGGTTATGTCAATACAGGACTCGTTTTAATGTGGATATAGATACTTTTGTACCTGTTTCCTCCAGCATCTTCACAAGATCCTTTGCTGCTGTTCTGGGATTGATTTGCACTTTTCGCACCAAAGTACGTTCATCTCAAGGAGACAGAACGCATCTCCTTCCCGAGTGGTATGACGGCTGTGTGGTCCCATGGTGTTTCTATTTCTGTACTATTGTTTGTACAGATGAATGTGGTACCTTCAGGCGGTTGGAAATTGCTCCCAAGGATGAATCAGACTTGTGGAGGTCTACAATTTATTTTCTGAGGTCTTGCCTGATTCCTTTTGATTTTCCCATGATGTCAAGCAAAGAGGCACAGGTACACCTCCAATTGACTCAAATGATGTGAATTAACCTATCAAAAACTTCTAGAATTTTCCAAGCTGTTTAACGTCTAGCGTCGAGCAATCCCGTATCCGGGAGCGTAATCATAGCCTCAAGCTCATTAGCATAACGCAACGTTAACTATTCATGAAAATCGCAAATGAAATGAAATAAATATATTGGCTCACAAGTTTAGCCTTTTGTTAACAACACTATCATCTCAGATTTTCAAAATATGCTTTTCAACCATAGCTACACAAGCATTTGTGTAAGAGTATTGATAGCTAGCATAGCATTAAGCCTAGCATTCAGCAGGCATCATTTTCACAAAAACAAGAAAAGCATTCAAATAAAGTCATTTACCTTTGAAGAACTTCGGATGTTTTCAATGAGAAATGTGTGGATGTTTGTGGATGTTTCCACAAGAAATTTGTCGAGTGTTTGAAAAATGATTTTTAATGACTTCAACCTCAGTGTATGTAAACTTCTGACTTCAACTGCATATCCAAAGCTACTTACAGTACCGTGAGTACATACATTTTTTGTATCCTGTATTTGAGTGGAGTAGAATAGAACCCACAGCCCCGAACCTCATGCTAGTACAACCTAGTCACTACAGTAACCAGCGCTTGAACCAATTGACAATGCTGCCAATAGTTTTGTAACTATTCTGTCTCGCTCTCTCTTCATAGCACCATATGTAAAAGTGTATCTTTTGGAAAACGGAGCCTGCATAGCCAAAAAGAAAACAAAAGTAGCAAGAAAAACCTTGGATCCCCTTTACCAGCAGCAACTGCCTTTCGAAGAGGCTCCTGGAGGGAAAGTTCTACAGGTAAACTTCTACGTTCTACAAGGCCTTGATAAATACTTCACAGTTCACACATACTTTATAAACAAATGCAGGCCTCTAACATATTATGATAACATGTCTAATAAACCCTCTTCTCCACAGATCATCGTATGGGGAGACTACGGACGCATGGACCATAAATCCTTTATGGGAGCAGTTCAGATACTTTTAGATGAGCTGGACCTGTCTAACATGGTGATTGGCTGGTTCAAGCTCTTTCCTCCTTCCTCATTGGTGGACCCTACCCTGGCCCCCTTGACAAGAAGAGCTTCCCAAACATCATTGGATAGCCGGTCATAGCAGTGTGTGGACTGATAGCATTGTTGTAGCAGCAGCACCCAGTGTTGAGGTTAAACAAGCTGCGACAGACCGGTCACGCCCCCCGGTTACACTGCATGCTTGATGTTGTGTCTTCTGAGCCTGTTTCTAGGGGTGCAAACGTGATCCTGTGTTTTGAGCAAAATGTCGCACACATTGTGCGTAGCGAGCGTCGCTCCCTCGGCCGGGTCGGAGCACCAGCTCAGATTGGAAGGCCGTAACGGACTCCTTAGCACCAGGAATTGTCTCTAAATCGAGCGATTCCAGGTTTTCATCCAATCTTAAGCCATGGGGGTCGAACCTGGGAACCCGCTCGATGAGTTCTACAGAAGCCCTTTTTGAATGAAAAATACATGTTTTAGTTTTTAATTAATTATTTTGTTTTTTGTTTGTTTTATTGTCGATGTACTTGCATACCTGAAGGGGTGACTGACAGTGTTGTCCTGTCCAGAAGCTTGGTCATGCCACGCCAACAGACCTAGCTAGATGTGTAAATGGAACTATGAGGATCATTGCAATAGGAGAGGTGGGGTGTACCAACTAAAGTTCAAACCCCGAATATAAGGCCCTATATAAATACCTATAGGTAGTTGATCACACCAGAGAGACAATACTAAAGTTACTAAAGGCAATACAGAAGTGGCTACTGTACTATCGACACTCCAGAATCTATTGATCAGAACCCACAACAAGGCTAACTTTTATGACCTAACGTTATTATTTCTCTGTTGATATATTGTATGAAATTTAAATGAAGATTTAAAAAAAAAATAATAATGATTTTTTTGCATGGACAAAAATTTAGCTGAAAAAAATAAAAGAAAATTATTTTCTTGAGGCTGCGACTTGCAAAAAAAGATGAAGAAAAACAAATAAAACACATCAGCCATTTTCAACAATTTATATTATTTTTAAATATAAATTTCACTAGTGCATGGTTTTCAAAGTGGAGTGAATGCAACAGCGTGATAAAAAAATACACATTGTTTATCTTTCTTTAGACCATCCATAACATAAGTCTGTGTTTGGCAGACATACAGTAAGAGAAACTAAAATAAAAACTTTTGGAGTTATTTATCCAAAAAAACTCTGTGACAAAGTGATGATGAAAATAAATGTAAATTATTTATTTCATTGTAAAGGTTTACAAGCCTTATAAAGATAAACATTATGTGCAAATTGTACACGTCTCTTTCTCTCCCTTGTCCCAGGGCATCCCCCTGATTGTCCAGAGTTTCAGGACTGTTGGTTCTTTTACAGCTCTGTATTGTTTCAATATGACTTTTTTGGGGGGATTTGATTTGTTGAACAAGCATGTTGTAAAGGATTTTCTGCAACATGGCTTGGGCACACCTTAAAGTAACTCAGCATGTTTTGATAAAGAGGATATTTGGGAGTTTTGCAGTTCCTTGTACAGTGCATGTCAACTTAGTTACTTTTCCCCCCTCACCTTCAATTGAATTCTACATCAAATTAATTGAGTTACTTTCATGGTCAGACTAAACGTTATAACAAAACATTCCACCAACCCCTAGATCATATTTTATTTCCACTTTTTCAAAAAGAATGACAAAGAAAAATATTTTATATTCATTGGAGGTTGACAAAAAAGTTGTGGTTGCAAGTGTATTTTATTTCAGTATTGTTAACTAACATGCAAAAATAATCTGTATTGGTACAGCAAGAAGGATATTTATATCCAAGCAAGAAGCGGCAAACATACAACTTATGTACTGTATTTTGCTGTGTAGTTCAGGCACTGTTTCTGAGGACGAGTAAAACACAAGGTCAAACAACATGGGATGTTGCCACACTATATGAATTTAGTTTTTTTGTTTTTGTGAAAAGAAAATTAATTTCATATTTTTATTAGTTTATTTACAAGCCAAGACCAGTTTTTATTTTTTATTTTTAGTAATTATAAATGCTTCTTGTGTATGGGAGGTATATGAGTCTTACAGTTATGTCTGAATGAAAATAAACTGAGACATTATTCCTTTTCCATGTTAAACCTATACATTCTAATGCCCATCCAATATCTTGATGCTATATACTTTCATTTTTGATTGACATTGTACATATTAGAAATTTGAATAAAACAAGCAAACTCAAATAGATGAATACAATATTTTGGAATAGGAATAATGTCTCACATGATGACAAAGACATGTGTTATTTCCCCTTTTGAATGGCTTTTCTTTCTTTTGTTTTGGTGCAATGTGTTTATGCCAAGGCTATGTCTTGGTGAAGTATGGTTGACTACAGAGATTTATGTAAGTTATTTTTCAAATAAAAAATGGATATTACACCGACACTGAGTACCAGTGAACAGTATCAACATACAAGAGCATTTTTATCTATCTGGATATGACTATTTCCTGTTCCACAACACCCACAAATTACTATCTTTATTCATCCAGGTAGGTTGTTCCACAACACCCACAAATTACTATCTTTATTTCTCCAGGTAGGTTGTTCCACAACACCCACAAATTACTATCTTTATTTCTCCAGGTAGGTTGTTCCACAACACCCACAAATTACTATCTTTATTTCTCCAGGTAGGTTGTTCCACAACACCCACAAATTACTATCTTTATTTCTCCAGTTAGGTTGTTCCACAACACCCACAAATTACTATCTTTATTTCTCCAGGTAGGTTGTTCCACAACACCCACAAATTACTATCTTTATTTTTCCAGGTAGGTTGTTCCACAACACCCACAAATTACTATCTTTATTTCTCCAGGTAGGTTGTTCCACAACACCCACAAATTACTATCTTTATTTCTCCAGGTAGGTTGTTCCACAACACCCACAAATTACTATCTTTATTTCTCCAGGTAGGTTGTTCCACAACACCCACAAATTACTATCTTTATTTCTCCAGGTAGGTTGTTCCACAACACCCACAAATTACTATCTTTATTTCTCCAGTTAGGTTGTTCCACAACACCCACAAATTACTATCTTTATTTCTCCAGTTAGGTTGTTCCACAACATCCACAAATTACTATCTTTATTTCTCCAGTTAGGTTGTTCCACAACACCCACAAATTACTATCTTTATTTCTCCAGGTAGGTTGTTCCACAACACCCACAAATTACTATCTTTATTTCTCCAGGTAGGTTGTTCCACAACATCCACAAATTACTATCTTTATTTCTCCAGGTAGGTTGGGAGTAAAAAGAAAAACCCATTGTCTTTTACAATAGCAAACTGTCTGGCAAGTATCAACTTGGTCACAAACTTTGCGGCCCACTAATGGTTCCTACCTATTCTACAGTCTACGCTACAAATATTTTGTCTTTCAGAAAAGTATACAGCATGTGAACAAATCAAGACTTAGGTCAAGCTGTGGGAAGTTAAGAGACAAGAAGTAGCAGTCAGTTCCACTTCCCCTCATATGATTGCAAAGTTGTGCTTCCACTAACCAGGAATACATTTTACTACAGAACTAAAAGGAAAGTTCCTATTTTACTGTTTTAACACCACCTACTCAGCTGTGTAGAGTGGTATGTTGGAATGACCAACAAAGTAATTAAGTACGTTAGTTAGTTAGTTAGTTAGTTAGTTATTTAACCACCTATCACAAAATACTTCAACAATGACAGTACTGTATTTTGAGTTTATTCTTCACGTGTTTGTTGAGATGAACTCCTGTAGTGTGGTTAGACAGTTAAGTGAGCGACACCACGATGATAACTGGGAGGTGACTAAGTTCTGAAATTTTAAATGGGAAATGAGTAAGTGTTGAGGTTAAAATTGGTATGAAAGCTTGAGTTCTGCTTATCATTTCACATTTCACAGTCTACTATACAGACATACCACACAGGACAAGCAGGTAAGGGAGACACTGTGTTGTGATAATGCTGAATTTGTGAGGCTCTAGTAATGCTTTCCAAAGTATTGGTGGATGGTTATGAAAAACTATGTTTAATGTATAAGGTTGGACACACCCGTGTCTACCCAAGATAGTCAACAGTTACTGTAGCTTTAAAGCTACTTTTGGTTCCCTCTAACTATATGTTATGCTAAACTTTACCCAAAATGTTTATGGAAATGATACATCAAATGAAATCATATGTATTTATCCTCTTGGATTTCAGGCATATCTCAGTCCTCTTGATATTAATAGATTGTTTGATTATTCTTTCCGAATGCCTGGTTGGTTGTGTCATGTCTTTACTATCATTAACTGAAGACTGATAGTTTTTATCAAAGATTCTCTGTAATTAGTTACTACGTGATCAACTGATTAATCACGTAACTAATTAACTAGGAAGTCGGGGCACCAAGGAGAAATATTCAGATTATTTTATCTGATCAATTAGTCTTCGAATTAATTAATTATTTACTTTATCTCACGTTAGTCTCATTCCAAACGTCGTAAATTGTTGGTTATCTGCACGAACCCAGTCTTCACTATGAGTCATACATGCATCAATTGTCTTAAATCATTTATTTATTACTAACTAAGTAATTCATAGAAATGCATAAACAAACAAACAAACAAGGTACATGTAATGATAGGAGAATGTGCCCTAGTGAGCTAAACTGGAAGAAGTCACTACAAAGTGATAATTATAACAATTGAATTGCTAATCCTTTGCACATGAACGCTCACTCATTCAGAAACAATTGCAATCAATATATATATTTACGCTCACCAGTCTTGATCGCTGGTGAAAAGTGAAAAGTATTTTGTAGAATTGTCTGTCTCTCTCCCTCTCTCTATCGGTTGTGGTTAGAGGGGATTGTTCAGAGTGACATTGGTTATAGAATGGATGTTTCGGTGGTTGTCGTTCTTCGCGTTCAATGATGCCGAATTCCTAGCTGCAGACTAGTAATCAATATCAAAGACTTGTTCTTATTCTGTCGGTATCGATAGTCTAAGAGTTTAACCACGTGGTATGGTTAAAAGATTCAGCAATGGTCTACAACCTTTGCCCTCCTAATGGAGAAAAACATGGTCTGCAACCTTTAGCCATCTTGTAATTGAGGTAAGCTTGGTCTGCTGATCGAAAACCCGAGTGGGGATTTTATCTGGAATGGCAGAAAAGACTGTCCCAGGATGTCTGACCCTAACTGGGCTCAGGGACGGTCTTCTGATTTAGTTCAAATCCAATTCCCTTTTTGAGTTTTCCTTCATTAAACAGTCCAAAATCACATTGTAAAATAGTGTAAACAGTATCATACTCACTCATTCATCTATACAACAATTAGATGTAAACCTCATATCTGAGTCTATTACATAAACAGTGTTATGGTAATGTGGCCACACCATCTTCCATGAGCTTCCCCAAGTTGTGACAGACGGACCAGTTCGTAGCTGGATTCTTCACCGATCTTTTATACTTTCTCCGGAACATGAAATTTGTTCGTACCTCAAGTTCTGTGAGGTGGAAGGATTTCCTTTGTCCTCTATGAAAACTTACTCTCTCTAGGGAGAGGGGGATGGGTTTGCTATACCCAAAGAGGCCAACATCATGACAGTTGTTTTGATCTTTTTTTTCAGTGTGCTTAGGTACCTTATTTTACGTAAATAAATTACCAGATATTTACCAAGAAATTACATGGTTAAATGGAAATGACACAGTTCTAACCTATGAATTACGTGTTTCTTTTGGATGCATTCAATCTTCTTTTTGCCACTTAGTCTGTAATGGAATTTCCCAGGATTTTACAGTATTGTCACACAGATATTTGTCCTTCTTCCTTTCTCAGGTACTGTTTCATCAATGATGAAAACAACTTGCCCTCAATTGAAACACGCCCTGTATCACTCCTGGTCCGCAGCTGCAGACCTGTACACAACAAACACCAGGCAGGGCTGGAGAAACCGATCAGTCCTCTTGATCATCTGTCTCACCTTCAGTCTCATCCTGAGCTCCTTCCTCCTCCTCTACCTGCTCTATGTCCTGCAGTACGGCCTGATGGTGGCTGCTGGGATAGCAGGCTCCTGTTGGGTGGCAGTGGGGGCCTCTCTGTTCCTCTCTAAGAGGGTGCGGTGCTTTGGGGTTCTGTTTGTGCTGTCTTGTGGGATGAGGCAGGGCCGGAATGTTCTCATCACCGCCGGGACAGGTTTGGTGGTTCTCAAGAACGTCCAGAACACGCTGGAGAACATCACAGGGCTCAGTAGGAGTATGGTGTGCAACCTGAAGGCCAAGAGGGTGTCCATCGACATCACGCCGCTCTGTAACTACGTCAAGATGTTGAGATGGGTTGGCGACGTACTCCGAGCGTTCACAGACTTCGGGGTGGCGGAATTGGTTTCTGATCTGGAGGTCACGTCCAGAGGAGACTCTGAGAAGTTGAGGGAGAGGCTGGTTGAAGCTGAGAGGACTCTAAATGGAACTGCAAAGAGCGTCTGGGCCGCAGTGGACACTCTGTCCTCTATAAGTCAGAGACTTTTCCCTGCCTTCAGTTTCCTCCTGCTGATGGGCTTCACAGTGCTGCACTTGAGGAGATATTGCCACAACAAGAAATATGAAAACGTGTACATAACCAGGACATTCATACATTTTGATGAGAAGCAGAAGGCAGAAGGAAGGCCTCCAGTGCTCCCCCTCACACCGAAGGAGGCTAGACGCTACATCACCATCCCTTCCCCTCGACTCAGGGCCACGGAAGGGAAAGCCATACTGAAATTCAGTTTCCCAGTGTTCACCCATTGTCTAGCCTGGGTCTTGTTCATAGGTGTTGATGTACTCATGTTCTGGTTTGTTGAGGTCATCAGAACGCGACTTCATGAGCTAGAGCCATTTCATGTTCCTTTGATTATGAACATAAAAGTAAGTATCTATGTTAGTAAAGCACACAACAAGATACAGTCTTAATTAATTCAATACAATCTAGCCACTAGGCTATAACCTTGTTGCTCTACTGAACAATTGTTGTTTCAGGAAGACATGACCATTATTGGTGTCCCCATTTCAGAGGAGATCAACAGGAGGGATTTTTCCTACCAGGTGTTCATCTTTGAGAAGAGTTGCCTTCCTAAACCTAGATTAGTACTCTATGACTCCATCCTGCCTCTGGTTGTGTTACTAGCTGCCCTTCTCAGCATGTCCCTGATGTCTGCCAAGCTCACACAGATCAGGCTCGTGGTGTGTGAGCAGTTCTTCTCCACCAATGCTGAGGAGAGGGTGGAGTTTCTGCATGCTAAGATCCTGAAGAAGAGATCAAGAAAGGAAGGGAACTGGAAAGCTGAGGAAAGCAGTCTGAGATCCATCATCAAGAAGGTCTGTATAATCCAGAGATCATTGATAAACATTGATGGAGACTTTAGAATGGTATAATACTGTATATTACATAGATGTTCTTACGTGGCCTACAGTACTGCACATTGTCATAATTTGTCCCAGGGAAAAAGTGCAGATTAATTTCTCAGTACAACAATAGATCCAGTATATGTAAGTTACGAAACTACTGTTTGATTAATCCATACTTTCTTCATCAGCCAGATTTCTGGTGTCCAATACTCTACAGACCACAGGAGTATGTCAACGTTCAGCAAGCAAGCTAGACTTTCTGCTGCCACAGGAAGAAGTGAGACACACTTTCTTTGTTGAAAAGGTGAAATGTGTGTTATGAAACACGTTACATTATATAACAACTCAAATCTAGACTAATGACATGTTGTCATTGTAAATACATACAGTATTTCAGTTTGTTAATTCATGTACCTGTATAAAAAATAAGGTTAAAAAAACATGTAATAATAATAATAATAATAAAGTTTAAATGATGGTTACCAAGGTTTCCAAGCAACTTTTTGAAGCAATCTAATGTGAGATGAAAATCGTTCAAACATTGAATAATTGGTACAAAATTACACTTAATTTTAATGAATAAAAACACCTCAAAAACAGCAATCAATCCCAGTAACTGAGATATAAACGCCTTGTATCTCTATGTCATGTCTTTAACTTCTGCATTTTCTTCGTTGTTACCATGCCCATGGAGCTTGGATGATCATAAGTGCACAGGGTAATTGTCTGCAATGAGAACACAAAGCTCTGCAAAACATGATATCTGTTTCAGTTGTTTAATGTCGATCAAAAACGACAGGAACAGTTGTGCTGACATCATCACGCAAACCAGACCTTCCCTAAATGTGCACGCCACTATTCAGTTCCCATCATGCACTTGCTGTTTAGTCACACCCCATTAGCATTATATCCAGATGCCACAATGCTCCTCTACCACAGTGATTGTAGTGGGTCCTGACAGTGACACATTCCCCTGACAGTCAGTCAGGAGACGTACCCCTCTAAGCTCCTGTAACGTTGAAATATGACGTTACATTTACCAGATTATTTCGTGTCAAGGTATTTACAGTGGGGTTCGAAATTATTGGCTACCTTTTTTAAGATGAACAAAAATGACTGCTTAAAATAAATCATTCAAATTCTGAGCTATATTGTATACTCCAAACATTTGGGAAATTATATTATTTATACTAATACAATCTCTGAGAGAAGGATTTTGTTTAATTAACAAGTAATATATATTTTTTCTCAAACATTTAGGGGTAAAAAATTTTGACACCCCTGTTTTCAATAGCTTTTAATATCTCATCTTGCGAGAATAATGGCACTGAGCTTTTTCAAAGACAAATATGAGTTGGAGAACACATTGGGAGGGATCTTAAACCATTTCTCAATACAGAATCCTTCCAGATACGTGCTCCTATGGACTGCACGAATTAATTCAAACCACAGGTTTTCAATGGGTTTCAAGTCCGGAAACTGAGATGACCATTGCAAAATTTGGATTTTTCAAAATAAATAATAGAATTTCCCATTTTTTTGAGTGTACAATACAGCTCACTATTTCAATTATTTATTGAAAACATGTGGTTTGAATTGAAGAGGGCAGTCCATAAGTGCATACTAAGGATCCAAAAGGATTCTGTATGGAGGACGTTTCTAAGATTGCTCCCAATGTGTTCTCCAACTCATAAAACATTTTAGAAAAAGGCTCAGTGCCGTTATTGAAAGGTATTGAAAACCGGGGTGTCAATCATTTTGACCCCTACCTTTTCTCTTCAGCAATTGCATTATTATAAAATAATATAATTTTCTAACATTTGGGGTGAATACAATATAGCTCAGTATATTCATTATTTATTTTTGCTCATCCAAATTAAGGGCGTCAATAATGTCGGACCCCACTGTATATGAAGATAAAGGATAATGTGAAAAATGTTGCCTAATACCAGAATTGGACATGTCATTGCTTAATTGTGCTAGGCAGGTCAACTCAGTAAAGTGCAGTGTGAGTGTTTGAAAGAAAATATATACTTATTTTAACCCAGTTCTATTACTGAGAGAAGGCACAGTGAAAGAGAAGGCAGAGTGACAGAGAAGGCACAGAGATGAGTGGGCTGACTGTGACTCACACACTGCTGCCACTGACCCGTAACGTTCCCTCTGATAAACTCACATTATGTCTGCAGAGCCCTAGCGGCTCAGTACCACGCCAGCATGTCAGCATGCCCAGTAGGAGACAATCCCAATGTGTAGTCTGATGCTGTGTGACAACAGAACTGGGCCTTTTTTTACATAGGCCAGGATGCAATCCAGCGCTGCACTACCGACAATTTCCACAGCGTTTGTGAAGCTCGCATTCATGGTAAATGCTACGAATGGCATATGATCATTTCCAATTGAAAGCTGTTTTCAAGTGGAAATTAGCTTTCAATGTAAAACACTGTGCGCTTCTAGACAACCTGCATTTGATGGTATCCCGGCCATAGTTTAACACGGAGGTAAGGGTAGACTCTCGTCCAATATGCCAGATACAAACATAACAAAGACATATTGTTGGAAGTTATGTGTTGAAATGGGTATCACCATCATCATCAAATATAACTACGCAAGTGTTTATTTCACATAGAAATAACATAATAGATTTTATGCAATTGCATAAATTGTACTAAATAGTTTAGAAACATAAACATTGAAATAAATCATTCTCTCTACTACTTTTCTGACATTTCACATTCTTAAAAAAAGTGGTGATCCTAATTCCCCTAAAACAGGGAATTTTACTAGGATTAAATGTCAGGAACCGAGTTGAAATGTATTTGGCTAAGGTGTATGTAAACTTCCGACTTCAATTGTGTGTATATATATATATATATATATATATATATATATATATATATATATATATATATATATATATATATATATATATATATATATATTACTGAGTGTACAAAACTTTAGGAACACCTTCTCTTTCCATGATAGACTGACCAACAGTGGCATGTGTTCATGGATGCCAAGGGAAGCCAGGCTTTCCAAAATATTTGACCAATAAAAACATTTAAATTATAAAATATTGTATCTTTTGTCTCTTCCTGTGTTTTCATAATCCCTGGGTTTTTCAGTCAATTCGCAAGTGGCTGAATCTCACCAGAAAAATCACACGAGTGAGGAAAACAGTGTTGTCTGGACCAAAAGAGTATCACATGTTGCCGCTGTACCATTTGATTGATTGATGCCAGCAAATATTTAGCCTTCCTTGATAAACAAATGATAAAATTATTTTCCAATCATTTGTTGAGCTGAGCTCAACTGTGGGTTGTCCTGGTGTAGCAAAACGCCCCCCAAGGGAGGCCTGTTTGGATTTGGCTTCAGACCAATCAAATAATTTCCTTTGCAAAACGCCATCTTCTGAAAAACGTGTCTGTTTCTGCTCTGCTTGTGTTGATGTCCTGCAGTATATTGCTTCCTAAATCAGCCCTTTCATAAACCATGGATGGAGATGGGGATTTGGACTTGAGGTTAGGGATTCTCTTTATAAATTGGGTAGTTTGAGCCTTGAATGATGATAAGCTGAAAGCCGTGGTATATCACACAGTATACCATTGGTTATGACAAAATATTTATTGTTACTGCTCTAATTACATTGGTAACTAGTTTATAATAGCAAAAAGGCTGTAAGGTTCTGTATTTATTTTCTTAGTCAACCTTGTGTTCTGTTTCGTTGTTCTTGAACGTAGCCCTGTTTATTTGTGTTCATTCTTTTTGTGCCTTTGTGAGGTATTGTTTGTTTTGACTACAAAGCATTTTCCTCTCTTTGTGAGAACCCATTATAGCCTTCGGTCCTAGTTTTGATTCACTTGCCTGTTTGCCTACCTGTGTATGACCATTGCCTGCCTGTGACCACGATTCCTGCCTTCTGTGAAATAAACACCTGCCGTGCTCTGCGCGTGAATCTTCACCTTATTCTCCCTGAGTGTTCATTGAAGAATACCTCACCTAAAAACGGAATGGATTTAGCGGAGATACAGCGGGGCCTAACCCAGCAGAGGAGCTTGTGGAGGAAATCTGCCATCCTCTCCACCAGCCTATCCCTACTCCTCCGATGCCAGGTATCGTAACCCATTGCCCTCCTTCATTCATATCCATGCCTGGAAAATATGACGGTTCACCTGGGAAATGTCAGGGATTTCTGATGCAATGCAGCAAATACATTGAGCACAACCCCACTAACTTCGCCACCAAGAAGAGCAGGATTGATTTTGTTGTCTCTACTCACAGGCAAAGCCCTGGATTTGGCCACCACTATTTGATCACTCTCCTTCCGGTCGTCCTATAGGAGACCTCCTCATAGAACTTCACAAGGATTCAGTTCAGCTGCCAGTAGGCCCTCGAGTTCCTCACAATGGCTGCAAGGAGTGGATGGAGTGAGGCTGCTTCAGGCGGAGCTGGCCTGTAGAGGTGACCTTCAGGATTTAAATCAATACATTCGTATGTCCATCTCCATTGACCACCTCATCTCCGACCGCCGAAAAACTCTGCCACCCAGGAACCTGAAACCTTTTCTTTCCATGATTCCGTCATCCCGTCTGAGTCTTCCAGAGCCCATGCAGTTGGGCCAAGCTCTTCTCCCGTGTATCAAACGTCAAAGGCTGATCCAAGAAGGGCTCTGCCTATACTGTGGAGGGAAAGATCATCTACTCAGCCATTGCCCTGTTCGTCCCCAACGGAGACATGAGAAGGGTCCCTCCGCTGCCATGCAGGTAGGCGTGTCCATATTTCTAAATATCTCCCAGAAGAAATTCTCCATCCCAGTATAGATAACCGTGAAGGGGTTACCAAGTACGTAGAAGGCTTGATAGATTCGGAAGTAGCAGGTAATTTTATCGATCACCAGCTAGTACAAGAGCTTGATATTGATCTAACACCTGTCACCCCTCCCGAAACTCCCCATCCCGGATCCGGGATTGTGACTAAGCCTCAGGCTCATTAGCATAACGCAACGTTAACGATTTCTGAAAATCGCAAATAAAATTAAAATAATGCGTTTGCTCTCAAGCTTAGCCTTTTCTTAACAACACTGTCATCTCAGATTTTCAAAATATGCTTTTGAACCATAGAAATTGACTAATTTGTGTAAGAGTATGCAAAGCTAGCATAGCATTTTGTGTAGCATGTAGCACGCAACATTTTCACAAAAGCCAGATAACCAAATAAATAAAATCATTTACCTTTGAAGAGCTTCTGATGTTTTCAATGAGGAGACTCCCAGCCACATACCAAATGCGCAGTGTTTCCTGAAAGCGTCTGTGTGTAGGAGAAATCGTTCCGTTTTCTACATTGCGCCTGGCTACCGAAACGAACCGAAAATGCAGTCACCTACAACGTGAAACTTTTTCCGGATTAACTACATAATATCGACCGAAACATGGCAAACGTTGTTTGGAATCAATCCTCAAGGTGTTTTTTCACATATCTCTTCATTGACATGCAGTTCGTGGAAGCTTGCTTCTCTCTCTGTGCCCCATGGAAAAATACTGGCAGGTGACTTTTGCGCACCAATTTCGCGCAGGACACCGGGCGGACACGTGGTAAATGTGGTCTCTTATGGTCAATCTTCCAACGATCTGCCTACAAATACGTCACAATGCTGCAGACACCTTGGGGAAATGACAGAAAGGGCAGACTCATTCCTCTTGCGTTCGCAGCCATATAAGGAGATCATGAAAGACAGAGCCTCAAAAATCCTTGTCATTTCCTGGATGCCAAGTCATCTTGGTTTTGCCTGAAGCTCACGTTAAAGGGCACGCACAGAGAAGATATTTGTATTTCTGGACACGTCAGAGTGTTTTCTTTCGAACAGTAGCAATTATATGCATAGTCGAGCATCTTTTTGTGACAAAATATCTTGTTTAAAACGGGAACGTTTTTCTTCCAAAAATGAAATAGCGCCACCATAAGTGTAAGAGGTTAAGGATTAACACCCTTGACGGGCAGCCATTGGGCACAGGCTTCATTACACACCTGACACAGAGCGTCACCCTCCAGATTGGAGTCTTCCACACCGAAACCATTCAACTCATGGAACTCTCATCCCCCAAACAGCCACTCATCCTCGGACACCCCTGGCTTTGTCATCACGACCCTGCCACCTTGTGGCGACAATGTGAACTACTGTCCTGGTCTTCTAACAGCTTCACCAGTTGTCTCAGCCTACCCTGCAGAGCCACCACCATTGAGGCCTCTGCCTCTGCAGTGCCACCAGGGTGGTGGCTCTGCAGGGTAGGCTGAGACAACTGGTGAAGCTGGTAGAAGATCAGGACAGTACTATCTGAATACGCCCAGTGCAGCAATGTCTTCAGCAAAATCAAGGCCTCCACTCTGCCATCACATCGCCCAGGGGACTGTTCTATTGACTTACTCCCTGGAGTGTCCCCACTGAAGGGCTGTGTTTACCCCCTATCTATCCCGGAAAATGAGGCAATGGAGAACTACATTGATGAAACACTTAAACGGTTTCATTCATCCTTCTTCCCCAGCTGCGTCCAGCTTCTTCTTCATTGTAAAACAGGACGGTGGTCTCCGTCCATGTATTGATTACCATTCCCTGAATGACGTCACGGCCAAGAACCTCTTCCTCTGATCCCAGCGACCCTTGAACAAGTGGGCCATGCCAACATCTATACAAAACTCGACCTGCAAAGTGCATATAACCTTGTCCCTATACTTGAAGGCGATGAATGGAAGACGGCCTTTATCAAAGCACGAGGGCACTATGAATACCTGGTCATGCCCTACGGCCTTACTAACGCCCCCGCTGTCTTCCAATCCTTTATGAACAGGATTTGCCTGGGTATGATCAACCGCTTTCTCATCGTCCACATTGATGACATCCTGATATAGTCCAACTCCCTGAAGGAACACATAGAGCATGTGTAAAGCTTCTTCAACAGCTCCTTGACCATAACCTTTATGTGAAGACTGAAAAGAGCACCTTCCATGCAACCTCTGTAAACTTCCCCGGTTTCGTACTGACACCTGGAGGGGTCAGCATGGATGAGAACAAAGTCCCCACCGTCAATAACTGGCCCAAACCCACCACGGTTAAGGAACTCCAACATTTCATTGGGTTCTCCAACTACTATCGCCGGTTCATTCAGAACTTCAGTTCTACTGCCGCTCCCCTCACTGCCCTTACCAGCCAAAAGACCCAGACCCTTCAATGGACTGATACTGCCCTGACTGCTTTCAACAACTTGAAACGCCTCTTCACCTCAGCTCCTGTCCTTTGCCAACCTGATACGGCCCTTCCTTTCACCCTGGAGGTGGATGCCTCTGAAGTAGGATTAGGAGCCATACTGTCTCAGCGGGTGGGAACACCTCCAAAATTACATCCCTGTGCCTTCTTCTCCAGGAAGTTATCCTCCGCTGAGAGGAATTACGATGTGGGGAACAGAGAACTACTCGCCATCAAGCTGGCCCTCAAGGAGTGGCGCCACTGGTTGGAGGGTGCACAACATCCCTTTCTCATCATAACAGATCATCGTAATCTGGAATATATCAGAAGGGCCAAGAGGTTAAACTCCAGACAAGCCCGCTGGGCTCTTCTTCACATGCTTCCATTTTCATGTTACTTACATCCCTGGAAAGAAAAATGTAAAATCTGATGCTGTCTCCCGTCAGTTTGACCTTCCGACCAGTAATTCAGACCCTACATCCATTTTTCATTCCTCTTGCATTATGGGACCGGTACAGTGGGAGGTTCACTCTGCCATACAAGAAGCCCTAACCTCAGACCCAGCTCCTCCTGAGACACCAGCTGGGAGGAGTTACATACCAGCAGCTGTTAGACCACAACTGATACAATGGTGTCACACGTCCTTGGAGTCAGGACATCCAGGCATTACACGAACCACCGAACTTCTAGCCCGTAAGTTCTGGTGGTCCTCACTGGCATCCGATGTAAGGGATTACGTACTCTCCTGTCCAGTCTGTGCCCAAACCAAAAGCCCTCGTCATCTCCCTTCCGGTAAGCTTCAACCTTTGCCAATCCCACACAGACCCTGGTCCCACATAGCTGTTGACATCCTCAGACCTTCCTGAATCCTATGTTAATACCACCATCCTTGTCATAGTATACCATTTTTCAAAAATGTGTCGTCTTCCTCATTTACCTAACACCATGGAATTGGCTGAGTATATGTTCCAGCAAGTGTTCCATCTGTATGGGATTCCGGAGGACATCATCTCTGACCGCGGGCCCCAGTTTGTCTCCCGGGTGTGGTGAGCGTTCTGTGACCAACTGGGGGTCGCCCTCAGCCACTCCTCCGGGTACCATTCCCAGACCAATGGGCAGACGGAACGCCTGAACCAAGAAATAGGGAAGTACCTCCGCCAACAATGTTCTGCCTCTCCACACGACTGGAGTCCGTATATGGCCTGTACCGAATATGCTCAAAACTCACTCATGCATTCATCCCTCCACCTTACTTAATTTCAGTGTGTACTTGGTTACGAATCACCCATGTTTCCCTGGGAGGCGGAGCCTGGTACTGTCCCAACTGTTGATGACTGGTTTCAGCGTAGTGAGCGGGTATGGGAGAAAGCAGGAAGCCTCTAATAGCCAGAAATGCTTTGCCGACAGACGCCGCCGACCTATGCCACTCTTTCACCCCGGACAGCGTGTGTGGCTCTACCACAGACGTCCTCGCTTCATTGGTCCCTTCAATATAACCCATCGCATCAACCCTATCACGTACCGCCTCTAGATACCCCGTCAGTATAAAATCTCCTCGTCCTTCCATGTGTCTCTGTTAAAACCGGACACCTACAGTCCTCTTCACCCTCCAGTCTCAACCCACAGTGCGCCCCCACCGTTGGACGTCGGAGGGGAACCTGCCTACGCCATTCAGGCCATCCTTGATTCCAAACGCCTAGTGGACTGGAAAGGTTATGCCTTGACGCAGAATGTTGGGTCATTCCACGACCTTGTCAAACCGGCCTGCTGGACCTCTGCTCTGACTCCTGCCTCCCGCCCGCTCCACCCTCCAGTGCTGTTGGGTCATCAGGAGCCTCCATTGGGGGGGTTCTGTGTTTATTTTCTTAGTCATTACAAAGGCACCTCTGGGGTTTGTAATATAGGCCAATATACCATGACTAAGGGGATTAGTGTTCAACTAGTCTATAAACCAGGTGAGTAAAAAATATAAATATATTTTACTTGCGTCACATGGTCTTCTATGACAAGGATGGTATCTTTAAGTTTGTTTTCAGTGTATTAAACTGAGCATATACAGTGGGGCAAAAAAGTATTTAGTCAGCCACCAATTGTGCAAGTTCTCCCACTTAAAAAGATGAGAGGCCTGTAATTTTCATCATATGTACACTTCAACTATGACAGACAAAATGAGGAAAATAAATCCAGAAAATCACATTGTAGGATATTTTATGAATTTATTTGCAAATTATGGTGAAAAATAAGTATTTAGACTAAATACTTTTTTGCCCCACTGTATAGCCTTGTTGATTTGATGTTTAAATATATTTTGTGCTGGAATAGAAGTGATCCTGTTGACTTTGAGCTGACTTGCAGTAACTCTGTGGTTCTGAATCAGCAGTTGTTTAGTAAACTGTCTAAAATGTTTACTTGCTTGACCATGCTGTAGGTGATAACTGTTTGTATGCAATATTTGCTTTGTGGACTTCACCGGACAGATGCTGCTCTCCGGTTTTGTGATGAGTTGAATTTATTCTGCCGCTGAGACTGTGTTTTTGTTGTATCTACCTCATTTCCCAGTGCCTTTAAATTGACATTATATTTAATCAGCTTTTTACATGAGGTATGAAATGACCTCATGTTTCCTCTCTAAATGTCACAGGGTTTGTGTTCTCTCCAGGAAAATATTCACAAAGGATTGGTAGTGCTGAGCAGAGCACTCTATTTGATTTAGTCCATGCAGTATTATACTTCAGAATAAAATTTCCACAAATTTGAATTCCCGATATTTAATTTCATGCAACATTTTGATTCTATATACACTGAGTGTACAAAACATTAGGAACACCTGCTCTTTCCATGACATAGACTGACCAGGTTCAAAAGGCACTCGTTGCAGGTGCATGGTAACAGTTAAATAAGATGAGAAAAATGAAGAAACCCGCGCACTACTCTTGCTAGTATCACTGATCATTAAAACCTCTTGAGACTAGGCAGTATTTTGATGTTTGGATGAAAAACGTGCCCAAATGAAACAGCCTATTTCTCAGGCCCAGAAGCTAGAATATGCATAGAGTATAACCGAACTGATATTGCAGGCGAAAAAGCTTAGGAAAATCCGAATAGGAAGTGCTGTTATTTTGAAAACCTCTCTGTTCCATTGCATGCCTTTCCTCCATTTAAAGGGATATCAACCAGATGGCTATGGCTTCCACATGGCTTCCACATGGTGTGAGCAGTCTTTAGACATAGTTTCAGGCTTTTATTCTGAAAAATTAGCGAAAATGATCACATCGCGTCAGTGCATAGTTGGGTGTCCCCAGAGTTTTGCATGTGCCATTAGCTTGGAGCAGACCTTTACTCTCTCTCTCCTACTGAAAAAGCTACTGTCCGGTTGAAATATAATCAATTATTTATTGTAAAAACAACCTGAGGATTGATTATAAAAAACTTTGACGTGTTTCTACGAACTTTACGGATACTATTTGGAATTTTCGTCTGCCTGTCGTGACCTGCACGAGCCTGTGGATTACTGAACAAAATGCGGCAACCAAATGGAGGTTTTTGGATATAAAAATAATTTTTATGGAACAAAACAAACATTTATTGTGTAACTGGGAGTCTCGTGAGTGCAAACATCCGAAGATCATCAATGGTAAGCGATTAATTTGATTGCTTTTCTGACTTTCATGACCAGCTGCTAGCTCTTTGTAATGTTTTGTCTGCTGAGAGAGCTGTCCTAACATAAACACTTGGATAACTTTCACTGTAAAGCTTTTTTGAAATCTGACATGCCAGGTCGAAATTATTGACAACCTTGATGAAGATGAGAAATAATGACTGTATGAAATGAATATTTAAAATACTGAGCTATGTTGTATGCTTAAAATAATATTTAGGGGTGTCAATAATTTTGACCCCTACCATATTACTTGTTAAACAAAATCTTTCTCTGAGTAATTTTATAAGTATAACTTAATTTCCCCTTTTTTTAAATTCAATATACCTATAGCTGAATATTTGAATTATTTATCTGTAACAGTCATTATTGCTCATCTTTATCAAGGGTGTCAGTAATTTCAGACCCGTGTGTGTGTGTGTGATACCAGTCAAACATTTGGACACCTACTCTTTAAAGGTTTTTTACTTGTTTGTACTATTTTCTACATTGTAGAATAATAGTGAAGACATCAAAACTATGAAATAACACATATGGAATCATGTAGTGACCCAAAAAGTATTAAACAAATCAAAATATATTTTATTCTTCAAAGTAGCCAACCTTTGCCTTGATGACAGCTTTGCACATTCTTGGCATTCTCTCAACCAGCTTCACCTGGAATGCTTTTCCAACAGTCTTGAAGGAGTTCCCACCTATGCTGAGCACTTGTTGGCTGCTTTTCCTTCTTCTGCAGTCCAACTCATCCCAAACCATTTCAATTGGGTTGAGGTCAGGTGATTGTGGAGGCCAGGTCATCTGATGCAGCACTCCATCACTCTTCTTGGTCAAATAGCCCTTACACAGCCTGGAGGTGTGTTTTGGGTCATTGTCCTGTTGAAAAACAAATGATAGTCCCACTAAGAGCAAACCAGATGGGATGGCGTAATCGCTCCAGAATGCTGTGGTAGACATGCTGGTTAAGTGTGCCTTGAATTCTAAATAAATCACTGACAGTGTCATAAGCAAATTACCATCACACCTCCTCCTCCATGCTTCACGGTGGGAACCACACATGTGAAGATCATCCGTTCACCTACTCTGCATCTCATAAAAACACAGCGGTTGGAACCAAAAATCTCGAATTTGGACTCCAGACCAAAGGACATATTTTCCACTGGTCTAATGTCCATTGCTTGTGTTTCTTGACCCAAGCAAGTCTCTTCTTATTTGTGTCCTTTAGTAGTGGTTTCTTTGCAACAATTCAACCCTGATTCACTCAGTCTCGTCTGAACAGTTGATGTTGAGATGTGTCTGTTATTTGAACTCTGTGAAGCATTTATTTGGGCTGCAACAAAATTTGAGGCTGGTAACTCTAATGAACTTATCCTCTGCAGCAGAGCTAACTCTTTCTCTTCCTTTCCTGTGGCGGTCCTCATGAGAGCCAGTTTCGCCATAGCGCTTGATGGTTTTTGTGACGGCACTTGAAGAAACTGACTGACCTTCATGTGTCATGGCTTATTTGAGCTGTTCTTGCCATAATGTGGACTTGGTCTTTTACCAAATAGGGCTATCTTCTGTATACCACCTCTACCTTGTCACAAGACAACTGATGTCACAAAGTGCTGTACATTATCCCAGCCTTAAACACCAAACATCAAGCAATGCACATGTAGAAGCGCCGCAAAGGGTGGCTACTTTGAAGAATCTCAAATATAAAATATATTTTGATTTGTTTAACACTTTTTTTGGTTACTACATGATCCCATATGTGTTATTTCATAGTTTGGATGTCTTCACTATCATTCTACAGTATAGAAAAATAGTATAAATAAATAAAAACCTTTGAATGAGTAATGTCAAACTTTTGACTGGTAGTGTATGCATGTATGTATGTATGTATGTATGTATGTATGTATGTATGTATGTGTGTATGTGTGTATGTGTGTATGTGTGTGTGTGTGTGTGTGTGTGTGTGTGTGTGTGGTGTGTGTGTGTGTGTGTATGTATGTATGTATGTATGTATGTATGTATGTATGTATGTATGTATGTATGTATGTATGTATGTATGTATGTATGTATGTATGTATGTATGTATGTATGTATGTGTGTGTGTGTGTGTGTGTGTGTGTATGTATGTGTGTGTGTGTGTGTGTGTGTGTATGTATGTTCCCTCTGCTGGCACGTCAAGGCACGTCATCTGCAATAACATTGAAAGTCAATATACATTTTTTCTTCTTAACCTCTCTAGGGTAGGGGGCAGCATTCGGAATTTTAGATGAAAAGCATGCCCAAGTCAAACGGCCTGCTACTCGGGCCCAGAAAATATGATATGCATATAACTGGTAGATTTGGATAGAAAACACTCTAACGTTTCCAAAAATGTTAAAATAATGTCTGTGAGTATAACAGAACTGATTTAGCAGGCGAAAATCTGAGAAAAATTGATTCATTCGAAGTAGTTTTTTTTTTTAGTTTTCTATTCAATGCCATTACAGTATCCATTGACTTAGGACTCCATTTGCAGTTCCTATGCCTTCCACTAGATGTCCATAGATGTCCTATGCCTTCCACTAGACTACAGTCATTAGAAATCGTTTCAGGCTTGTATTCTTATAAATGAGGGAGTAAGACCAGTCTGAACGAGTGGACCCTAACGTGACGCAGAGTTTTTTTCAGGCCCATGTGCATTTCTTGTTTACCTTTTATATTGACAACGTTATTGTCCGGCTGAAATATTATAGATCATTTAGGCTAAAAAACAACCTGAGGGTTGAATATAAACATCGTTTGACATGTTTCTATGAACAATTTGGATTTTTTTGTCTGATTGTTTTGACTGAGTTTGAGCCTGTGGATTACTGAAGAAAATGTGCTAACAAAACGGAGGTTTTTGGATATAAAGAGACTTCATCGAACAAAAAGGAACATTTATTGAGTAAATTAATGTCTTCTGAATGCCAGCATATGAAGATCATCAAAGGTAAAGAATTAATCTTATCTCTATTTCTGAGTTTTGTAATGCTTCTGCTTGGTTGGTTACTGTTTGTAATAATCTGTCAACTGGGCTATGTTCTGGGCTAGGTATGTTCTGGGCTAGGTATGCTTTTGCCTAAAAGCATTTTATAAATATGATACTGTGGTTGGTTTAACAAGAAGTTAATCTTTAAACCTATGTAAAATATGTTTTGTTTTTTGTTTTTATAATGAGGATTTCTGTAATTGAATTTGGCGCTCTGCAACCTCACTGGATGTTGGCCAGATGGGACTCTAGCGTCCCACATACCCTAGAGAGGTTAACAAGGTGTGTTTTTAACCCTTACAGGTGGCGTCTCCTTCAGACATGAGCTCGTCATCAGAGCAGATGTTGAGCACGTTAACCAGCATGTCTGTCACTTTCCCGCCTACAAAGGGCAGAGACCAGGCCATGACGTCCATGTATGTATGTATTATGATTTTTGTTCTGATTTGAAAAAATTTAAGAATAAAATAACATTTTAAAGAAGATATGTTTTACAACTGTGTTTTTCTATACACACAGTTTAGAAGATAATATACACAAAATGAGTGTTTCCTCTAGCTATGATTCTGAAAGCTACCGGCAAATGACATTCTCTGGTCTAATTACCAATACATCATAATAGTATTTGGAACATGACGAGAAAAAAAGCACGTCATCTACAATATTTTTCAGTCAATAAATTGTGTCTAAACATTTTCAGCGTTTTGTACTATTGTACTAGTACTATTGTGGCAGCTATTTGAGAAGTGCTGCAAAAGCACAGTAAAAAAGAATAGTGCTGCCTGCTACCCAGGTATCCAGACATTATTCTGTCTGCCATATGCCTAGGGCTGCTGGAATGAGACGTTAAATCTAAATGAGCTGACAGATGATACAGATCACTTTTAAAGGTTGGCATTTAAGAAACGCTGTGTCTAATGGAAGGTAAACCTTTAACCTTTAATTGGTTGCTACAGAGAAATTACAACTATGAAACTACATGAGCAGCTAGAGGAGAGAAAGCAATCTTACAATTCAAATCATTTGTGAAAAAACCAATCATTGTTTCAATAAATGATTAATGACAATGCTTTTATGACAGGTCATATTTCCCTCCACAGTCCTCTTGTGCAGCGCCAATAAAATAAAAACGAACAATTCTAAAAAAGGGGAAGGAGAAGGACACTAGGCTAAAAGACTAAATAATTAAGACGAATAGAGAGAGTTATTTTCTCCATCTCTCCGGTACCCTAATGACACAAACCCAAAGGATATGTCCGAAATGGCACCCTATTTCCCATAGTGCACTACTTCTGATCAGCGCCTTACGTAGGGAATATGATGCTATTTGGCATGTAGAACTACTGTAGCTTTGTTGCATTGCATAACTGAGTCTTGCCTCCGGACCCTGATGTTTTTAAGCCACATTTAGGCCAATTAATTACGCTGTTTCACAGATGAATTCATAGTTACAAAAATCTAACATAAAGAGCTACAAAGACTCAATCCCACTATAGGACTAGAACAAAGTGGTAGCACACATGCTGTACAACAAACAATGCTACTATACTGTACTACAATATGTAATTGTATACTATAGGATTACTATACAACCACTAGTCTCTCATCACAGCCCATTAAAATGTTAAAATACATAATCCAGCAATTGATTTGGTTCTGGGTGCTGAGACTTTACAACCTCACAAGCCTGGGACACTAAAATAGATCTGAAATAAAATTGGACATGATGTCATCATCAAGGCTAAGAGGATAGGTAGGGACTAGATCTCTTCCTTATTCCAGAGCTGCATAGACACATGCACTACAGGGACACACTGTATCTCTGTCTGTTCGGATTGGGGAGTACAGTTCCACATCTACGGTCTCATATAGATTACAAATGTCCCTTTCTTTCTTACTCTAGGAATGACACTTATGCAACCCTTCCCTTTGGCCAATTCAAAACAACACCATATATTTCATTCAGGTATTTTGTATTGTGATGAAGACTCAGAATAAACAGGTCTCAATTTATGAGAAAATGTGTCAACCTCAACATAAAGAAAATGACTACATAACAACAGGATATTACTATCTCACTCATGCCCCAAAAAACAGTGCTTACATGAGCATGTTGAATTGCTCACTGGGATTATTCATAACCCTATTATTTAATTTCCCAAAACATTACTAATATGCCCAATGGATACAGTGCAAAAAGAGATCAAATGGTGCAAATCTAACTGTTTAAATTATCTTAATTTGAACGATGCAGATGACACAGCAGTGTTGCCACGGCTAATTATATCCAGGCTGTACCATGGTTAGTTATATCCAGGCAGTACCATGGTTAGTTATATCCAGGCTGTACCATGGTTAGTTGTATCCAGGCTGTACCATGGTTAGTTATATCCAGGCAGTACCATGGTTAGTTATATCCAGGCTGTACCATGGTTAGTTATATCCATGCAGTACCATGGTTAGTTATATCCAGGCTGTACCATGGTTAGTTATATCCAGGCAGTACATTTACATTTAAGTCATTTAGCAGACGCTCTTATCCAGAGCGACTTACAAATTGGTGAATTCACCGTACCATGGTTAGTTGTATCCAGGCTGTACCATGGTTAGTTATATCCAGGCTGTACCATGGTTAGTTATATCCAGGCTGTACCATGGTTAGTTGTATCCAGGCTGTACCATGGTTAGTTATATCCAGGCAGTACCATGGTTAGTTATATCCAGGCTGTACCATGGTTAGTTGTATCCAGGCTGCACCATGATTAGTTATATCCAGGCTGTACCATAACTAGTTATATCAAGGCAGTACCATAGTTAGTTATATCCAGGCTGTACCATGGTTAGTTATATCCAGGCTGCACCATGGTTAGTTATATCCAGGCAGTACCTATACTAGTTATATCCAGGCTGTACCATGGTTAGTTATATCCAGGCTGTACCTTGGTTAGTTATATCCAGGCTGTACCATGGTTAGTTATATCCAGGCAGTACCATAACTAGTTGTATCCAGGCTGTACCATAGTTAGTTATATCCAGGCTGTACCATGGTTAGTTATATCCAGGCAGTACCATAACTAGTTGTATCCAGGCAGTATCATAGTTAGTTGTATCCAGGCAGTACCATGGTTAGTTATATCCAGGCATTACCATCATTAGTTATATCCAGGCTGTACCATAACTAGTTATATCCAGGCAGTACCATAGTTAGTTATATCCAGGCTGGACCATAGTTAGTTATATCCAGGCTGTACCATAGTTAGTTATATTCAGGCTGTACCATAACTAGTTATAGCCAGGCTGTACCATAGCTAGTTATATCCAGGCGGTACCATAGCTAGTTATAGCCAGGCTGTACCATACCATAGCCAGGATGTACCACACCATAGCTAGTTGTATCCAGGCTCTACCTTAGCTAGTGACCATGAAACCTTTTTCTTATTTAGCCAAATGTTTTTCACCCTGAAGACAAGCTTTGTGGGAAGCTCAATTTGGCAGCACCATCTGCAGTGTAACACGCAGTTAATAGTAGTGTTGAAATGCTACTCGTTGGATGACAAGCATACACAGAGATTTAAAAAGTAGCATAATCAAAACAGTTAATAATTAAGCTAAACATCACTAATTCACTATGTGATTAACGAGAAACGTCTTGGATGGTCTTTATCCTTGTCTCACCTGGTTGCCGTAGCGTCCAAGTGAGCGTCACATCCTTTAGCGATCTTTCCCTTCTGGGGGTAGAAGATGAAGATTTTCCCTGTGTTACTGCTGGTGACTGCTACAAATCGATTCTCGCCCATTTTCCTGCTATGCTGCTGAAAGTAATTACACAAAATACTGAGTTTCAATATTCTGGATATGAATGACAAATTCCATATCTGTAACGGTTTTCTTCCGTCGAAGGAGAGGAGGACCAAAATGCAGCGTGGTTAGAGTTCATGGTTTTTAATAAGAGAAACTAAACATGAACACAATTACAAAACAACAAACGTGGCAAAACCGAAACAGTCCTATCTGGTGCAGAGAACACAAAGACAGGAAACAACCACCCACAAACCCCAACACAAAACAAGCTACCTAAATATGGTTCCCAATCAGAGACAATGACTAACACCTGCCTCTGATTGAGAACCATATCAGGCCATACATAGAAACCCCAAACGAGACACACAACATAGAATACCCACACAGCTCACGTTCTGACCATCACTAAAACAAGGAAAACACAAAAGAACTATGGTCAGAATGTGACAGTCCCCCACCCCCCCAAGGTGCGGACTCCGACCGTACAACCTAAACCTATAGGGGAGGGTCTGGGTGGGCATCTGTTCGTGGTGGCACCTCTGGCGCTGGACGTGGACCCCACTCCACCATTGAGGGACAGCTCCAGACTGAAAGGCAGCTCATGACTGAGAGGTAGCTGAAGACTGAGAAGTAGCTCATGACTGAGGGGTAGCTCATGACCGAGGGGTAGCTCAGGACTGAGAGAGCTCAGGCTGGTTGACGACTCTGGCGGATCCTGGCTGACTGGCAGCTCTGGCGGCTCCTTGCAGACTGGCGGCTCTGTCGGGTCCTTGCAGACTGGCGGCTCTGGCGGCTCTGGCGGCTCATGACAGACTGGAGACTAGCAGCTCTGGACAGGCGGGAGACTCTAGCAGCTCTGGACAGGCGGGAGACTCTAGCAGCTCTGGACAGACGGGAGACTCTAGCAGCTCTGGACAGACGGGAGGCTCTGGCAGCGCTGGAGAGGAGGAAAGCTCTGGCAGCGCTGGACAGGCGGGGGCACCTGTAGGGCTGAGACAGAGACAGCCTGGTGCGGGGAGCTGCCACCGGAGGGCTGGTGCGTGGAGGTGGTACTGGATAGACCGGACTGTGCAGGCGCACTGGACCTCTTGAGCGCCGAGCCTGCCCAACCTTACTTGGTTGAATGCTCCCGGTCGCCCTGCCAGTGCGGCGAGGTGGAATAGCCCGCACTGGGCTGTGCAGGCGAACCGGGGACACCATTTAATTTTTTTTATTTTACCTTTATTTTACTAGGCAAGTCAGTTAAGAACAAATTCTTATTTTCAATGACGGCCTAGGAACAGTGGGTTAACTGCCTGTTCAGGGGCAGAACGACAGATTTGTACCTTGTCAGCTCGGGGGTTTGAACTTGCAACCTTTCGGTTACTAGTCCAACGCTCTAACCACTAGGCTACCCTGCCGCCCCACCATGCGTAAGGCTGGTGCCATGTACGTCGGCCCAAGGAGACGCACTGGAGACCAGATGCCCGGTTTCTCTCGCCCTCCGGTAAGCACAGGAGGTTGGCGCAGGTCTCCTTCCTGGCTTCGCTACAGTTCCTGTGTGCTCCCCCCAATACATTTTTGGGGCTTACTCTCGGGCCTCCATCCGTGCCGCCATGCTACCTCCTCATACCAGCGCCTCTCCGCCTTCGCTGCCTCCCCCAACGACTTCCGGCGCCGACAGAGATGGCCGCCTCGCTTCGCGTTCCTAGGAAACTATGCAGTTTTTTTTACGTGATATTTCTTACATTAGTACCCCAGGTCATCTTAGGTTTCATTACATACAGTCGAGAAGATCTACTGAATATAAGATCAGTGTCAACTCACCATCAGTACGACCAAGAATATGACTTTCGCGAAGCGGATCCTGCCTTCTGCCTTTAAACCAGGACAACGGAATGGATCCCAGCCGGCGACCCAAAAAAATGACTTCGTAAAAGAGGGAAACGAGGCGGTCTTCTGGTCAGACTCCGGAGATGGGCACATCGTGCACCACTCCCTAGCGTTCTTCTCGCCAACGTCCAGTCTCTTGACAACAAGGTTGATGAAATCCGAGCAAGGGTAGCATTCCAGAGGGACATCAGAGACTGTAACGTTCTTTGCTTCACGGAAACATGGCTCACTGGAGAGACAGTATCGAAGGCGGTGCAGCCAGCGGGTTTCTCCACGCATCGCGCAGACAGAAACAAACACCTTTCTGGTAAGAAGAGGGGCGGGGGCGGGGGCGTATGCCTTATGGCTAACGAGACGTGGTGTGATCACAGAAACATACAGGAACTCAAATCCTTCTGTTCACCTGATTTAGAATTCCTCACAATCAAATGTAGACCGCATTATCTACCAAGAGAATTATCTTCGATTATAATCACAGCTGTATATATATTCCCCCCCCAAGCAGACACATCGATGGCTCTGAACGAACTTTATTTGACTCTTTGCAAACTGGAATCCATACATCCTGAGACTGCATTCATTGTAGCTGGGGATTTTAACAAGGCTAATCTGAAAACAAGACTCCCTAAATTGTATCAGCATATTGATTGCGCTACCAGGGCTGGCAAAACCTTGGATCATTGTTATTCTAACTTCCGCGACACATATAAGGCCCTGCGCCGCCCTCCTTTCGGAAAAGCTGACCACGACTCCATTTTGCTGATCCCTGCCTACAGACAGAAACGAAAACAAGAAGCTCCCACGCTGAGGTCTGTCCAGCGCTGGTCCGACCAAGCTGATTCCACACTCCAAGACTGCTTCCATCACGCGGACTGGGACATGTTTCGTATTGCGTCAGATAACAACATTGACGAATAAGCTGCTTCGGTGTGCGAGTTCATTAGAACGTGCGTTGAAGATGTCGTTCCCATAGCAACGATTAAAACATTCCCTAACCAGAAACCGTAGATTGATGGCAGCATTCGCGTGAAACTGAAAGCGCGAACCACTGCTTTTAATCAGGGCAAGGAGACTGGTAACATGACCGAATACAAACAGTGCAGCCATTCCCTCCGCAAGGCTATCAAACAAGCTAAGCATCAGTACAGAGACAAAGTAGAATCTCAATTCAACGGCTCAGACACAAGAGGTATGTGGCAGGGTCTACAGTCAATAACGGACTACAAGAAGAAAACCAGCCCAGTCATGGACCAGGATGTCCTGCTCCCAGGCAGACTAAATAACTTTTTTGCCCGCTTTGAGGACAATACAGTGCCACTGACACGGCCTGCAACGAAAACATGCGGTCTCTCCTTCACTGCAGCCGAGGTGAGTAAAACATTTAAACGTGTTAACCCTCGCAAGGCTGCAGGCCCAGACTGCATCCCCAGCCGCGCCCTCAGAGCATGCGCAGACGAGCTGGCTGGTGTGTTTACGGACATATTCAATCAATCCCTATACCAGTCTGCTGTTCCCACATGCTTCAAGAGGGCCACCATTGTTCCTGTTCCCAAGAAAGCTAAGGTAACTGAGCTAAACGACTATCGCCCCGTAGCACTCACTTCCGTCATCATGAAGTGCTTTGAGAGACTAGTCAAGGACCATAGCACCTCCACCCTACCTGACACCCTAGACCCACTCCAATTTGCTTACCGCCCAAATAGGTCCACAGACGACGCAATCTCAACCACACTGCACACTGCCCTAACCCATCTGGACAAGAGGAATACCTATGTGAGAATGCTGTTCATCGACTACAGCTCGGCATTTAACACCATAGTACCCTCCAAGCTCGGGACCCCGCCCTGTGCAACTGGGTACTGGACTTCCTGACGGGCCGCCCCCAGGTGGTGAGGGTAGGCAACAACATCTCCAACCCGCTGATCTTCAACACTGGGGCCCCACAAGGGTGCGTTCTGAGCCCTCTCCTGTACTCCCTGTTCACCCACGACTGCCCGGACACGCACGCCTCCAACTCAATCATCAAGTTTGCGGACGACACAACAGTGGTAGGCTTGATTACCAACAACGACGAGACGGCCTACAGGGAGGAGGTGAGGGCCCTCGGAGTGTGGTGTCAGGACAATAACTTCACACTCAACGTCAACAAAACTAAGGAGATGATTGTGGACTTCAGGAAACAGCAGAGGGAACACCCCCCTATCCACATCGATAGAACAGTAGTGGAGAGGGTAGTAAGTTTTAAGTTCCTCGGCATACACATCACAGACAAACTGAATTGGTCCACTCACACAGACAGCATCGTGAAGAAGGTGCAGCAGCGCCTCTTCAACCTCAGGAGGCTGAAGAAATTTGGCTTGTCACCAAAAGCACTCACAAACTTCTACAGATGCACAATCGAGAGCATCCTGGCGGGCTGTATCACCGCCTGGTACGGCAACTGCTCCGCCCACAACCGTAAGGCTCTCCAGAGGGTAGTGAGGTCTGCACAACGCACCACCGGGGGCAAACTACCTGCCCTCCAGGACACCTACACCACCCGATGTTACAGGAAGGCCATAAAGATCATCAAGGACAACACCCACCCGAGCCACTGCCTGTTCACCCCGCTATCATCCAGAAGGCGAGGTCAGTACAGGTGCATCAAAGCTGGGACCGAGAGACTGAAAAACAGCTTCAATCTCAAGGCCATCAGACTGTTAAACAGCAACCATTAACATTGAGTGGCTGCTGCCAACACACTGACTCAACTCCAGCCACTTAAATAATGGGAATTGATGGGAAATGATGTAAAATATATCACTAGCCACTTTAAACAATGCTACCTAATATAATGTTTACATACCCTACATTATTCATCTCAGATGTATACGTATATACTGTACTCTATATCATCTACTGCATCTTTATGTAATACATGTATCACTAGCCACTTTAACTATGCCACTCTGTTTACATACTCATCTCATATGTATATACTGTACTCGATACCATCTACTGTATCTTGCCTATGCTGCTCTGCACCATCATTCATTCATATCTTAATGTACATATTCTTTATCCCCTTACACTGTGTATAAGAAATTAGTTTTGGAATTGTTAGTTAGATTACTTGTTGGTTATTACTGCATTGTCGGAACTAGAAGCACAAGCATTTCGCTACACTCGCATTTACATCTGCTAACCATGTGTATGTGACAAATAAAATATGATTTGATTTGATTCTTTGGGGCGGCGATAATCTCCTGGCTGTGCCCAGGATCCTTTCCCGTCTAGGATCTCCTCCCAAGTCCATTTCTCAAAATAGTGCTGCCTCTCCTTCTGCTGCTGCTGCTGATGCTGCTGCTGCTGCCTCTCCTTCTGCTGCTGCTGCTGATGCTGCTGCTGCTGCCTCTCCTTCTGCTGCTGCTGCTGATGCTGCTGCTGCTGCCTCTCCTGCTGCTGTTACCACGCCACTTGGTCCTTTTGTGGTGGGTGGTTCTGTACTGTTTTCTTCCGTCGAAGGAGAGGAGAACCAAAATGCAGCGTGGTTAGAGTTAATGGTTTTTAATACGAGAAACTAAACATGAACACAATTACAAAACAACAAATGTGGCAAACCCAAAACAATACTATCTGGTGCAGAGAACACAAAGACAGTAAACAACCACCCACAAACCCCAATACAAAACAAGCTACCTAAATATGGTATATGCCTCTGATTGAGAACCATATCAGGCCATACATAGAAACGCCAAACTAGACACACAACAATAGAATGCCCACCCAGCTCACGTCCTGACCATTCATTTTTTGCCAGCGTTCTACAATGTTAACCTTTGCAATGGCCTCTGGGTCAACCGACTAAGCATTTTCTGAGAGAAGGACAGAAATAAGTAAGGGAGGAAGAAAAATGAAAGAGGACAGAAAGAAAGCTAGCCTGCTGCTACATCCACTATGACAGTGTGGATTGATTCTGACAGATGATAACCTCCTTGATGCACATAATACATTGCATAATATAAATTAGCATCTTCTCTTCTCACAGCAGAAATGTCACTTGGCACCTTTAAACTCCTGCTAGAGAACGTAGTCAACCGTCTGAAAATAGTACCACTCATTTTTGAAGGACCTGTATCCTTGAAACAGACTAAGCCAAGTCCTGAACAACAAAATAACTTTCAAAGGAGAATCTCCATGAGTATGCTTTTTGGTTTAGGACCATAGGCTTAATCTGTCTGGGAAACTAGCCTATGGTGTGTATAATAAAGAATGATATGATATATGCAGAATGAGAGGCCTAACTGACAACGCCCTTCTCACAAATGACAGACATCCTGTCCTCCACTCCGTTGACTCCGTTGGGAGTCCAGGGCCTTCTGACACACAGAGAATGTGCAGTTGTCTGTCCCAGTCACACTGAGGTCATCACTGGAAGAATGAAACAGAAGCATCTACATCACTAAACGGTAAGGCAGCCATCTTTACTGCCTGTCATTCATTTCTATTGCACCGACAATATGAAGTTTCACCTCACTTTCCTTTCTTTTTCAAAGATTCCACTGTGTTTTCCACTGTTGTCCACCTTCCCAGTTCCTGTGTTCCTGGCTGGTTGGTAACACTGTGTTACATACACTCCACTCTGACATATATTATGAGATGTATGTTTCAACAGTCATGACTGTTGGGGTCATACGCTGATAGCACTAGTCATGACTGCTTATAACATCTGTAATGTCATTGTGACAGTGTTATGGAGCACTTATGTGACATAGGGTGCATGGAAGGTGTAACCTAATATGCTTTACTCAGTGAAAAGGGCAGAAGAGGGACAGTGAGAGCAGGTTGATATTGTTTAAGGCTCCACATACTTTGCCAGTAGGTCCATAAGGTGTCCCGTGGTGCTGGGGTCAGGCCTCAGAGGTGGGCCCATGATGAACTTGGCAGCGTGGGCCCAGTCTTTGTGCCAGCAGTGGGTGCCATCTGTACCCAGTCCTGCAGTCCTGCTGCTATGGGCTCTCCAAACACCGCACGGCCTGTTGGGGCACAAAGATCTCTAAAACCATGCATACATAACATAACAGAACACCATCCATGTCATGTTGAGCCTCTCTTTTACTCTCTCACTCTCTCATTCTGTCTCTCATTCTGTCTGTCTGTCTGTCTGTCTGTCTGTCTGTCTGTCTGTCTCTCTGTCTCTCACTCTGTCTGTCTGTCTGTCTGTCTGTCTGTCTGTCTGTCTGTCTGTCTGTCTGTCTGTCTGTCTCTCTGTCTGTCTCTCTGTCTGTCTGTCTGTCTGTCTGTCTGTCTGTCTGTCTGTCTCTCTCTCTGTCATTCTTTCCCACCCACAGTTCCTTCCAGCAGGCAGTGTCAGGCCCCCTCCCCATTCCTGCGTGCGTTGGACACCACCTTAGCGGCAGACTTGCACATGACGTGGACCACATAGAGCGGGCAGTTGACAGCAATGGTGACGGCTCTCTGGGTGGCCTCAGCCTCCACCTCCTCAGGACAACACAACTCATGACCCTCCGGACCTGTGATGCCCAGGGACAGCATCTACTTGGCCCCCTGCCAAGTGAGAGAAGGTCAGTTTAAAAAATGCCTCCTAAATGGCAGATAAAAGAAACTGTCTGTGTGACACAGATAAACTTTTGTGAAATATTCACAGAAATAGTTACAAAAGGTTATACAAGCATGAGCAGATTAGCATAGAACATTACACCGTGACGCAAACAGGTTTTCCTCAGCTAGTGTTGAAGGAGGAAGCTGACACGTTACAGGCTTTTTGCCAACAGACAACGGGTTTGTTACAAATACTAGTCTATGGAAGTTTAGTTGCTAATCGTTTACATGAAAGTTGTCTGTTAACTCACTCTAAACATATATACATTTATTGTGAGCATCTCCTGAATATTTTCTGTCACCAAAAAGACTTCAGATTGGGCATCTGCTGCTCTCTAGTGGTTATTCTACAGACCGCACCTTGGAAAAGAAAGTTAACAATCCAGAGCTGGAACATTTCAACCTGAATCAAACGGAACTTGGTGTTGATCCTTGGACTTTTTGTGTAACTAATATTGTATTGAGTGATCACTGCTTTTAGTATCATTTCAGGTTACCACCGACCCACCTGTTCAGCTTGAACAGAGGACAGTTACTGTAATGAACCTTGCCCCTTCAGACATTGACAAGGAACAAACAAAATAAGAGAAGTCAAATAGTTTCCGCCTTAGTTAATCATTTATTGTGCTCTTTGCTTCCACATTGCAGCAACATTAAAAACATTCTCAGCAACATGACTTAATTTTCAAACTTGAGAAAGAATGAATGGCAGAGGGGTAAAATGATCAATTATAAAATTATCAACATAAAAGCCATGAACTGTAATTCCAGTGTCATGAGATTGCAAAAGTGCAAAACACATTTGGTTTGGTTCACGTACCTCATATGAAGGAATGAGATGAGCTACTGTCCATGTGCCTTCATGTAGGCCATGACACGTAAATGGTACTCTTATACTCCTATATGAATTACATGACCAAATGAACGCCGATGATGAGTATGTTGGCTGTGTTCTAGGATGCACCTTGATGACATACATGACAAGGTACATGAGATGAATGGAGGGAACAGGACAGATAAAGATGAAGAAATGTGTGTCTGTTTGCTGTGGGTTTTGTAATACTAGCATGTATAGTAATAACATCCTCACGTGTGATATGTTACTGTCAGACATTATGTGATTTGACATCCCATAGTTATGTTGGTGCTGCAATAGAATCAATGTGTGGGCTCCTTATTTACCAACATGGGTAAAGAATCTCAAAGACAGCACACCTAGATATCTATAGCTATCCACATCCGTGAAGATTGAAAACATGGCAGTGTCTTCAATGTCAACTAGTTCAAGCACATACTGTGCTGCATAGATAGATGGAAATATAGGTACTTTATTAATCCCAAAGGGAACATTTCTTTCCAGTACCTTTCGTAACACAAACTGTAGCCCAGGTTAGGTATTTCACACACTCATGGGACTAAGTATTTCAGAACCAACTGTCAAATCTTACATCACCAAGAGTAGAACTTCATCATCTAGACTTGGACAGGGTTAGTTTTGCATGGCTTGGACAGGGTTAGTTTTGCATGACTTGGACAGGGTTTGTTTAGCATGGCTTGGACAGGGTTAGTTTTGCATGACTTGGACAGGGTTTGTTTAGCATGGCTTGGACAGGATTAGTTTTGCATGGCTTGGACAGGGTTCGTTTCGCATGGCTTGGACAGGGTTTGTTTAGCATGGCTTGGACAGGGTTAGTTTTGCATGGCTTGGACAGGGTTTGTTTAGCATGGCTTGGACAGGATTAGTTTTGCATGGCTTGGACAGGGTTCGTTTCGCATGGCTTGGACAGGGTTTGTTTAGCATGGCTTGGACAGGGTTAGTTTTGCATGGCTTGGACAGGGTTTGTTTAGCATGGCTTGGACAGGGTTAGTTTTGCATGACTTGGACAGGGTTTGTTTAGCATGGCTTGGACAGGATTAGTTTTGCATGGCTTAGACAGGGTTAGTTTTGCATGGCTTGGACAGGGTTAGTTTTACATGGCTTGGACAGGGTTAGTTTTGCATGGCTTGGACAGGGTTAGTTTTGCATGACTTGGACAGGGTTTGTTTAGCATGGTTTGGACAGGGTTAGTTTTGCATGGCTTGGACAAGGTTAGTTTTGCATGGCTTGGACAGGGTTAGTTTTACATGGCTTGGACATGGTTAGTTTTGCATGGCTTGGACAGGGTTAGTTTTGCAAGTTTTAGACAGGGTTAGTTTTGAATGGCTTGGACAGGGTTAGTTTTGCATGACTTGGACAGGGTTTATTTAGCATGGCTTGGACAGGGTTAGTTTTGCATGGCTCGGACAGGGTTAGTTTTACATGGCTTGGACAGGGTTAGTTTTACATGGCTCGGACAGGGTTAGTTTAACATGACTTAGACAGGGTTAGTTTTGCATGGCTTGGACAGGGTTTGTTTAGCATGGCTTGGACAGGGTTAGTTTTGCATGGCTTGGACGGGGTTAGTTTTGCATGGCTTGGACATTGTTAGTTGTGCATGGCTTGGACGGGGTTAGTTTTGCATGGCTTGGACAGGGTTAGCTTTACATGGCTTGGACAGGGTTAGTTTTGCATGGCTTGGACAGGGTTAGTTTTGCATGGCTTGGACAGGGTTAGTTTTGCATGGCTTGGACGGGTTAGTTTTGCATGGCTTTGACAGGGTTAGTTTTGCATGAATTGGACGGGGTTAGTTTTACATGGCTTGGACAGGATTAGTTGTGCATGGCTTGGACAGGGTTAGGTTTGCATGGTTTAGACAGGGTTAGTTTTGCATGGCTTGGACAGGGTTAGTTTTGCGTGGCTTGGACAGGGTTAGTTTTGCATGACTTGGACAGGGTTTGTTTAGCATGGTTTGGACAGGGTTAGTTTTGCATGGCTTTGGACAGGGTTAGTTTTGCATGGCTTGGACAAGGTTAGTTTTGCATGGCTTGGACAGGGTTAGTTTTACATGGCTTGGACAGGGTTAGTTTTACATGGCTCGGACAGGGTTAGTTTTGCATGGCTTGGACAGGGTTAGTTGTGCATGGCTTGGACAGGGTTAGTTTTGCATGGCTTGGACAGGGTTAGTTTTGCATGGCTTGGACAGGGTTAGTTTTGCATGGCTTGGACAGGGTTAGTTTTGCATGGCTTGGACAGGGTTAGTTTTGCATGGCTTGGACAGGGTTAGTTTTGCATGACTTGGACAGGGTTTGTTTAGCATGGTTTGGACAGGGTTATTTTTCATGGCTTGGACAAGGTTAGTTTTGCATGGCTTGGACAGGGTTAGTTTTGCATGACTTGGACGGGGTTTGTTTAGCATGGCTTGGACAGGGTAGTTTTGCATGGCTTGGACGGAGTTAGTTTTACATGGCTTGGACAGGGTTCGTTTTGCATGGCTTGGACAGGGTTAGTTTTACATGACTTAGACAGGGTTAGTTTTGCATGGCTTGGACAGGGTTAGTTTTGCATGGCTTGGACAGGGTTAGTTTTACATGACTTAGACAGGGTTAGTTTTGCATGGCTTGGACAGGGTTAGTTTTGCATGGCTTGGATGGTGATAATTTTGCATGGCTTGGACAGGGTTCGTTGTGCATGGCTTGGACAGGATTAGTTTTGCATGACTTGGACAGGGTTTGTTTAGCATGGCTTGGACAGGGTTAGTTTTGCATGGCTTGGACAGGGTTTGTTTAGCATGGCTTGGACGGGGTTAGTTTTGCATGGCTTGGACGGGGTTAGTTTTAAATGGCTTGGACAGGGTTAGTTTTGCATGGCTTGGACAGGGTTAGTTTTGCATGGCTTGGACGGTGTTCATTTTGCATGGCTTGGACGGGGATCCTTTTGCATGGCTTGTACAGGGTTGGTTTTGCATGGCTTAGATAGGGTTAGTTTTGCATGGCTTGGACAGGGTTAGTTTTGCATGGCTTGGACAGGGTTAGTTTTGCATGACTTGGACAGGGTTTGTTTTGCATGGCTTGGACAGGGTTAGTTTTGCATGGCTTCGACAGGGTTAGTTTTGCATGGTTTGGACAGGGTTAGTTTTGCATGGCTTGGACAGGGTTAGTTTTGCATGGCTTGGACAGGGTTTGTTTAGCATGGCTTGGACGGGGTTAGTTTTGCATGGCTTGGACGGGGTTAGTTTTAAATGGCTTGGACAGGGTTAGTTTTGCATGGCTTGGACAGGGTTAGTTTTGCATGGCTTGGACAGGGTTTGTTTAGCATTTGGACGCATTTTGCATGCTTGGACGGGGTTAGTTTTGCATGGCTTGGACAGGGTTAGTTTTAAATGGCTTGGACAGGGTTAGTTTTGCATGGCTTGACAGGGTTAGTTTTGCATGGCTTGGACAGGGTTATTTTGCATGGCTTGGACAGGGTTAGTTTTGCATGGCTTGGACAGGGTTAGTTTTGCATGATTTGGACAGGGTTTGCATGGCTTGGACAGGGTTAGCATTGGACTTTGGACAGGGTTAGTTTTGCATGGGTTGGACAGGGTTTTTTAGCATGGCTTGGACAGGGTTAGTTTTGCATGGGTTCGACAGGGTTAGTTTTGCACAGGGTTAGTTTTGCATGGCTTGGACAGGGTTAGTTTTGCATGGCTTGGACAGGGTTTGTTTAGCATGGCTTGGACGGGGTTAGTTTTGCATGGCTTGGACGGGGTTAGTTTTAAATGGCTTGGACAGGGTTAGTTTTGCATGGCTTGGACAGGGTTAGTTTTGCATGGCTTGGACAGGGTTTGTTTAGCATGGCTTGGACGGGGTTAGTTTTGCATGGCTTGGACGGGGTTAGTTTTAAATGGCTTGGACAGGGTTAGTTTTGCAAGATTTAGACAGGGTTAGTTTTGCATGGCTTGGACAGGGTTCGTTTCGCATGGCTTGGACAGGGTTTGTTTAGCATGGCTTGGACAGGGTTAGTTTTGCATGGCTTGGACAGGGTTTGTTTAGCATGGCTTGGACAGGATTAGTTTTGCATGGCTTGGACAGGGTTTTTCGCATGGCTTGGACAGGGTTTGTTTAGCATGGCTTGGACAGGGTTAGTTTTGCATGGCTTGGACAGGGTTAGTTTTGCATGGCTTGGACAGGGTTTGTTTAGCATGGCTTGGACAGGGTTAGTTTTGCATGACTTGGACAGGGTTTGTTTAGCATGGCTTGGACAGGGTTCGTTTCGCATGGCTTAGACAGGGTTAGTTTTGCATGGCTTGGACAGGGTTAGTTTTACATGGCTTGGACAGGGTTAGTTTTGCATGGCTTGGACAGGGTTAGTTTTGCATGACTTGGACAGGGTTTGTTTAGCATGGTTTGGACAGGGTTAGTTTTGCATGGCTTGGACAAGGTTAGTTTTGCATGGCTTGGACAGGGTTAGTTTTACATGGCTTGGACATGGTTAGTTTTGCATGGCTTGGACAGGGTTAGTTTTGCATGGCTTGGACAGGGTTAGTTTTGCATGACTTGGACAGGGTTTGTTTAGCATGGTTTGGACAGGGTTATTTTGCATGGCTTGGACAAGGTTAGTTTTGCATGGCTTGGATGGTGATCATTTTGCATGGCATGGACAGGGTTCGTTGTGCATGGCTTGGACAGGGTTAGTTTTGCATGACTTGGACAGGGTTTATTTAGCATGGCTTGGACAGGGTTAGTTTTGCATGGCTCGGACAGGGTTAGTTTTACATGGCTTGGACAGGGTTAGTTTTACATGGCTCGGACAGGGTTAGTTTAACATGACTTAGACAGGGTTAGTTTTGCATGGCTTTGACAGGGTTTGTTTAGCATGGCTTGGACAGGGTTAGTTTTGCATGGCTTGGACGGGGTTAGTTTTGCATGGCTTGGACAGTGTTAGTTGTGCATGGCTTGGACGGGGTTAGTTTTGCATGGCTTGGACAGGGTTAGCTTTACATGGCTTGGACATGGTTAGTTTTACATGGCTTGGACAGGGTTTGTTTAGCATGGCTTGGACAGGGTTAGTTTTGCATGGCTTGGACGGGGTTAGTTTTACATGGCTTTGACAGGGTTAGTTTTGCATGAATTGGACGGGGTTAGTTTTACATGGCTTGGACAGGATTAGTTGTGCATGGCTTGGACAGGGTTAGGTTTGCATGGTTTAGACAGGGTTAGTTTTGCATGGCTTGGACAGGGTTAGTTTTGCGTGGCTTGGACAGGGTTAGTTTTGCATGACTTGGACAGGGTTTGTTTAGCATGGTTTGGACAGGGTTAGTTTTGCATGGCTTGGACAAGGTTAGTTTTGCATGGCTTGGACAAGGTTAGTTTTGCATGGCTTGGACAGGGTTAGTTTTACATGGCTTGGACAGGGTTAGTTTTACATGGCTCAGACAGGGTTAGTTTTGCATGGCTTGGACAGGGTTAGTTGTGCATGGCTTGGACAGGGTTAGTTTTGCATGGCATGGACAGGGTTAGTTTTGCATGGCTTCGACAGGGTTAGTTTTGCATGGCTTGGACAGGGTTAGTTTTGCATGGCTTGGACAGGGTTAGTTTTGCATGGCTTGGACAGGGTTAGTTTTGCATGGCTTGGACAGGGTTAGTTTTGCATGACTTGGACAGGGTTTGTTTAGCATGGTTTGGACAGGGTTATTTTTCATGGCTTGGACAAGGTTAGTTTTGCATGGCTTGGACAGGGTTAGTTTTGCATGACTTGGACAGGGTTTGTTTAGCATGGCTTGGACAGGGTAGTTTTGCATGGCTTGGACGGAGTTAGTTTTACATGGCTTGGACAGGGTTCGTTTTGCATGGCTTGGACAGGGTTAGTTTTACATGACTTAGACAGGGTTAGTTTTGCATGGCTTGGACAGGCTTAGTTTTGCATGGCTTGGACAGGGTTAGTTTTGCATGGCTTGGACAGGGTTAGTTTTGCATGGCTTGGATGGTGATAATTTTGCATGGCTTGGACAGGGTTCGTTGTGCATGGCTTGGACAGGATTAGTTTTGCATGACTTGGACAGGGTTTGTTTAGCATGGCTTGGACAGGGTTAGTTTTGCATGGCTTGGACAGGGTTTGTTTAGCATGGCTTGGACGGGGTTAGTTTTGCATGGCTTGGACAGGGTTAGTTTTAAATGGCTTGGACAGGGTTAGTTTTGCATGGCTTGGACAGGGTTAATTTTGCATGGCCTGGACGGTGTTCATTTTGCATGGCTTGGACGGGGATCCTTTTGCATGGCTTGTACAGGGTTGGTTTTGCATGGCTTAGATAGGGTTAGTTTTGCATGGCTTGGACAGGGTTAGTTTTGCATGGCTTGGACAGGGTTAGTTTTGCATGACTTGGACAGGGTTAGTTTTGCATGGCTTGGACAGGGTTAGTTTTGCATGGCTTGGACAGGGTTAGTTTTGCATGGCTTGGACAGGGTTAGTTTTGCATGGCTTGGACAGGGTTAGTTTTGCATGGCTTGGACAGGGTTAGTTTTGCATGGCTTGGACAGGGTTAGTTTTGCATGGCTTGGACAGGGTTTGTTTAGCATGGCTTGGACAGGGTTAGTTTTGCATGGCTTGGACAGGGTTAGTTTTGCATGGCTTGGACAGGAGTTAGTTTTACATGGCTTGGACAGGGTTAGTTTTGCATGGCTTGGACAGGGTTAGTTTTGCATGGCTTGGACAGGGTTAGTTTTGCATTGGACAGGGTTAGTTTTGCATGGCTTTGCAAGGGTACGTTTTGCATGGCTTGGACAGGGTTAGTTTTGCATGGCTTGGACAGGGTTAGTTTTGCATGGCTTGGACGGTGATCATTTTGCATGGCTTGGACAGGGTTCGTTGTGCATGGCTTGGACAGGGTTAGTTTTGCATGACTTGGACAGGGTTTGTTTAGCATGGCTTGGACAGGGTTAGTTGTGCATGGCTTGGACAGGGTTAGTTTTACATGGCTTGGACAGGATTAGTTTTGCATGGCTTGGACAGGGTTAGTTTTGCATGGCTTGGACAGGGTTAGTTTTGCATGGCTTGGACAGGGTTTGTTTTGCATGGCTTGGACAGGGTTAGTTTTGCATGGCTTGGACGGGGTTAGTTTTGCATGGCTTGGACAGGGTTAGTTTTGCATGGCTTGGACAGGGTTAGTTTTGCATGGCTTGGACAGGGTTAGTTTTGCATGGCTTGGACAGGGTTAGTTTTGCATGGCTTGGACAGGGTTTGTTTAGCATGGCTTGGACAGGGTTAGTTTTGCATGGCTTGGACGGGGTTAGTTTTACATGGCTTGGACAGGGTTAGTTTTGCATGGCTTGGACAGGGTTAGTTTTGCATGGCTTGGACAGGGTTAGTTTTGCATGGCTTGGACAGGGTTAGTTTTGCATGGTTTAGACAGGGTTAGTTTTGCATGGCTTGGACAGGGTTAGTTTTGCATGGCTTGGACAGGGTTAGTTTTGCATGGCTTGGACAGGGTTTGTTTAGCATGGTTTGGACAGGGTTAGTTTTGCATGGTTTGGACAGGGTTAGTTTTGCATGGCTTGGACAAGGTTAGTTTTGCATGGCTTGGACAGGGTTAGTTTTGCATGGCTTGGACAGGGTTAGTTTTACATGGCTTGGACAGGGTTAGTTTTGCATGGCTTGGACAGGGTTAGTTTTGCATGGCTTGGACAGGGTTAGTTTTGCATGGCTTGGACAGGGTTAGTTTTGCATGGCTTCGACAGTATTAGTTTTGCATGGCTTATACAGGGTTAGTTTTGCATGGCTTGGACAGGGTTAGTTTTGCATGGCTTGGACAGGGTTAGTTTTGCATGGCTTGGACAGGGTTAGTTTTGCATGGCTTGGACAGGGTTAGTTTTGCATGGCTTGGACAGGGTTATTTTTCATGGCTTGGACAGGGTTAGTTTTGCATGGCTTGGACAGGGTTAGTTTTGCATGACTTGGACAGGGTTAGTTTTTTAGCATGGCTTGGACAGGGTTAGTTTTGCATGGCTTGGACAGGGTTAGTTTTACATGGCTTGGACAGGGTTAGTTTTGCATGGCTTGGACAGGGTTAGTTTTGAATGGCTTGGACAGGGTTAGTTTTGCATGGCTTGGACAGGGTTAGTTTTGCATTTTGCATGGCTTGGACAGGGTTAGTTTTTTGCATGGCTTGGACAGGTGATAATTTTGCATGGCTTGGACAGGGTTAGTTTTGCATGGCTTGGACAGGGTTAGTTTTGCATGACTTGGACAGGGTTTGTTTAGCATGGCTTGGACAGGGTTAGTTTTGCATGGCTTGGACAGGGTTTGTTTTGCATGGCTTGGACAGGGTTAGTTTTGCATGGCTTGGACAGGGTTAGTTTTAATGGCTTGGACAGGGTTTTTTGCATGGCTTGGACAGGGTTAGTTTTGCATGGCTTGGACAGGTGTTCATTTTGCATGGCTTGGACAGGGTTTTTGCATGGCTTGTTTGGTTTTGCATGGCTTGACAGGGTTAGTTTTGCATGGCTTGGACAGGGTTAGTTTTGCATGGCTTGGACAGGGTTAGTTTTGCATGGCTTGGACAGGGTTTGTTTTGCATGGCTTGGACAGGGTTAGTTTTGCATGGCTTGGACAGGGTTAGTTTTGCATGGCTTGGACAGGGTTAGTTTTGCATGGCTTGGACAGGGTTAGTTTTGCATGGCTTGGACAGGGTTAGTTTAGCATGGCTTGGACAGGGTTAGTTTTGCATGGCTTGGACAGGGTTAGTTTTGCATGGCTTGGACAGGGTTTTGCATGTTTTAGCATGGCTTGGACAGGGTTAGTTTTGCATGGCTTGGACAGGGTTAGTTTTGCATGGCTTGGACAGGGTTAGTTTTGCATGGCTTGGACAGGGTTAGTTTTGGACAGGGTTAGTTTTGCATGGCTTGGACAGGGTTTTGCATGTTTGGACATGGCTTGGACAGGGTGGCTTGGACAGGGTTAGTTTTGCATGGCTTGGACAGGGTTAGTTTTGCATGGCTTGGACAGGGTTAGTTTTGCATGACTTTGACAGGGTTAGTTTTGCATGGCTTGGACAGGGTTAGTTTTGCATGGCTTGGACTGGTTTAGTTTTGCATGGCTTGGACAGGGTGATTTGCATTTTGCATGGCTTGGACAGGGCTTGGAGGGTTAGTTTTGCATGGCTTGGACAGGGGGTTAGTTTTGCATGACTTGGACAGGGTTTGTTTTGCATGGCTTGGACAGGGTTAGTTTTGCATGGCTTGGACAGGGTTTGTTTAGCATGGCTTGGACAGGGTTAGTTTTGCATGGCTTGGACAGGGTTAGTTTTGCATGGCTTGGACAGGGTTAGTTTTGCATTGCTCTGACAGGGTTAGTTTTGCATGGCTTGGACGGTGTTCATTTTGCATGGCTTTGACAGGGTTAGTTTTGCATGGCTTGGACAGGGTTAGTTTTGCATGGCTTGGACAGGGTTAGTTTTGCATGGCTTGGACAGGGTTAGTTTTGCATGGCTTGGACAGGGTTAGTTTTGCATGGCTTGGACAGGGTTAGTTTTGCATGGCTTGGACAGGGTTTGTTTTGCATGGCTTGGACAGGGTTAGTTTTGCATGGCTTGGACAGGGTTAGTTTTGCATGGCTTGGACAGGGTTAGTTTTGCATGGCTTGACAGGGTTAGTTTTGCAAGATTTAGACAGGGTTAGTTTTGCATGGCTTGGACAGGGTTAGTTTTGCATGGCTTGGACAGGGTTTGTTTAGCATGGCTTGGACAGGGTTAGTTTTGCATGGCTTGGACAGGGTTTGTTTAGCATGGCTTGGACGGGGTTAGTTTTGCATGGCTTGGACAGGGTTAGTTTTAAATATGGCTTGGACAGGGTTAGTTTTGCATGGCTTGGACAGGGTTAGTTTTGCATGGCTTGGACAGGGTTAGTTTTGCATGGCTTGGACAGGGTTTTTTTGCATGGCTTGGACAGGGTTGGTTTTGCATGGCTTGGACAGGGTTAGTTTTGCATGGCTTGGACAGGGTTAGTTTTGCATGACTTGGACAGGGTTAGTTTTGGCTTGGACAGGGTTAGTTTTGCATGACTTGGACAGGGTTTGTTTAGCATGGTTTGGACAGGGTTAGTTTTGCATGGATTGGACAGGGTTGGGCTTGCATGGCTTGGACAGGGTTAGTTTTGCATGGCTTGGACAGGGTTAGTTTTGCATGAATTGGACGGGGTTAGTTTTTCATGGCTTGGACAGGGTTAGTTTTGCATGGCTTGGACGGGGTTAGTTTTGTATGGCTTGGACAGGGTTAGTTTTGCATGGCTTGGACAGGGTTTTGCATGTTTTGCATGGCTTGGACAGGGTTTGTTTAGCATGGCTTGGACGGGGTTAGTTTTGCATGGCTTGGACAGGGTTAGTTTTGCATGGCTTGGACAGGGTTAGTTTTGCATGGCTTGGACAGGGTTAGTTTTGCATGGCTTGGACAGGGTTATTTTCCATGGCTTGGACAGGGTTAGTTTTGCATGGCTTGGACGGGGTTAGTTTTAAATGGCTTGGACAGGGTTAGTTTTGCAAGATTTAGACAGGGTTAGTTTTGCATGGCTTGGACAGGGTTATTTTCCATGGCTTGGACAGGGTTAGTTTTGCATGGCTTGGACAGGGTTAGTTTTGCATGGCTTCGACAGGGTTAGTTTTGCATGGCTTGGACAGGGTTAGTTTTAGCATGGCTTGGACAGGGTTAGTTTTGCATGGCTTGGACAGGGTTAGTTTTAAATGGCTTGGACAGGGTTTTAGGCTTTTTTTGCATGGCTTGACAGGGTTAGTTTTGCAAGATTTAGACAGGGTTAGTTTTGCATGGCTTGGATTTTGCATGGCTTGGACAGGGTTAGTTTTGCATGACTTGGACAGGGTTTGTTTAGCATGGTTTGGACAGGGTTATTTTCCATGGCTTGGACAAGGTTAGTTTTGCATGGCTTGGACAGGGTTAGTTTTGCATGACTTGGACAGGGTTTGTTTAGCATGGCTTGGACAGGGTAGTTTTGCATGGCTTGGACGGTGATAATTTTGCATGGCTTGGACAGGGTTCGTTGTGCATGGCTTGGACAGGGTTAGTTTTGCATGAATTGGACAGGGTTTGTTTAGCATGGCTTGGACAGGGTTTGTTTTGCATGGCTTGGACAGGGTTTGTTTTGCATGGCTTGGACAGGGTTAGTTTTGCATGGCTTGGACAGGGTTAGTTTTGCATGGCTTGGACGGTGTTCATTTTGCATGGCTTGGACGGAGATCCTTTTGCATGGCTTGTACAGGGTTGGTTTAGTTTTGCATGGCTTGGACAGGGTTAGTTTTGCATGGCTTGGACAGGGTTAGTTTTGCATGACTTGGACAGGGTTTGTTTTGCATGGCTTGGACAGGGTTTGTTTAGCATGGCTTGGACAGGGTTTAGTTTTGCATGGCTTGGACAGGGTTAGTTTTGCATTTTAGTTTTGCATGGCTTGGACAGGGTTAGTTTTACATGGCTTGGACAGGGTTTTTTGGACAGCATGGCTTGGACAGGGTTAGTTTTGCATGGCTTGGACAGGGTTAGTTTTGCATGGCTTGGACAGGGTTAGTTTTGCATTTAGCAGAGTTAGTTTTACATGGCTTGGACAGGGTTAGTTTTACATGGCTTGGACAGGGTTAGTTTTAAATGGCTTGGACAGGGTTAGTTTAACATGACTTGGACAGGGTTAGTTTTGCATGGCTTGGACAGGGTTAGTTTTGCATGGCTTGGACAGGGTTAGTTTTGCATGGCTTTGGACAGGGTTAGTTGTGCATGGCTTGGACAGACTTGGACAGGGTTAGTTTTGCATGGCTTGGACAGGGTTAGTTTTACATGGCTTGGACAGGGTTAGTTTTACATGGCTTGGACAGGGTTAGTTTTAAATGTTGGACAGGGTTAGTTTAACATGGCTTGGACAGGGTTAGTTTTGCATGGCTTGGACAGGCTTAGTGGCTTGGACAGGGTTTTTTGCATGGCTTGGACAGGGTTAGTTTTGCATGGCTTGGACAGGGTTAGTTTTGCATGGCTTGGACAGGGTTAGTTTTAGTTGTGCATGGCTTGGACAGGGTTAGTTTTGCATGGCTTGTACAGGGTTAGTTTTGCATGGCTTGGACAGGGTTAGTTTTACATGACTTGGACAGGGTTAGTTTTGCATGGCTTGGACAGGCTTAGTTTTGCATGGCTTGGACAGGGTTAGTTTTGCATGGCTTGGACAGGGTTAGTTTTGCATGGCTTGGATGGTGATAATTTTGCATGGCTTGGACAGGGTTAGTTTGCATGGCTTGGACAGGGTTAGTTTTGCATGACTTGGACAGGGTTTGTTTAGCATGGCTTGGACAGGGTTAGTTTTGCATGGCTTGGACAGGGTTTGTTTAGCATGGCTTGGACGTTAGTTTTGCATGGCTTGGACAGGGTTAGTTTTAAATGGCTTGGACAGGGTTAGTTTTGCATGGCTTGGACAGGGTTAGTTTTGCATGGCCTGGACGGTGTTCATTTTGCATGGCTTGGACGGGGATCCTTTTGCATGGCTTGTACAGGGTTGGTTTTGCATGGCTTAGATAGGGTTAGTTTTGCATGGCTTGGACAGGGTTAGTTTTGCATGGCTTGGACAGGGTTAGTTTTGCATGACTTGGACAGGGTTTGTTTAGCATGGCTTGGACAGGGTTAGTTTTGCATGGCTTCGACAGGGTTAGTTTTGCATGGCTTGGACAGGGTTAGTTTTGCATGGCTTGGACAGGGTTAGTTTTGCATGGCTTGGACAGGGTTTGTTTAGCATGGCTTGGACGGGGTTAGTTTTGCATGGCTTGGACAGGGTTAGTTTTGCATGACTTGGACAGGGTTTGTTTAGCATGGCTTGGACAGGGTAGTTTTGCATGGCTTGGACGGAGTTAGTTTTACATGGCTTGGACAGGGTTAGTTTTGCATGGCTTGGACAGGGTTAGTTTTACATGACTTAGACAGGGTTAGTTTTGCATGGCTTGGACAGGCTTAGTTTTGCATGGCTTGGACAGGGTTAGTTTTGCATGGCTTGGACAGGGTTAGTTTTGCATGGCTTGGATGGTGATAATTTTGCATGGCTTGGACAGGGTTCGTTGTGCATGGCTTGGACAGGATTAGTTTTGCATGACTTGGACAGGGTTTGTTTAGCATGGCTTGGACAGGGTTAGTTTTGCATGGCTTGGACAGGGTTTGTTTAGCATGGCTTGGACGGGGTTAGTTTTGCATGGCTTGGACGGGGTTAGTTTTAAATGGCTTGGACAGGGTTAGTTTTGCATGGCTTGGACAGGGTTAGTTTTGCATGGCTTGGACGGTGTTCATTTTGCATGGCTTGGACGGGGATCCTTTTGCATGGCTTGTACAGGGTTAGTTTTGCATGGCTTGGACAGGGTTAGTTTTGCATGGCTTGGACAGGGTTAGTTTTGCATGGCTTGGACAGGGTTAGTTTTGCATGACTTGGACAGGGTTTGTTTAGCATGGCTTGGACAGGGTTAGTTTTGCATGGCTTGGACAGGGTTAGTTTTGCATGGTTTGGACAGGGTTAGTTTTGCATGGCTTGGACAGGGTTAGTTTTGCATGGCTTGGACAGGGTTAGTTTTGCATGGCTTGGACAGGGTTAGTTTTGCATGGCTTGGACGGGGTTAGTTTTAAATGGCTTGGACAGGGTTAGTTTTGCATGGCTTGGACAGGGTTAGTTTTGCATGGCTTGGACAGGGTTTGTTTAGCATGGCTTGGACGGGGTTAGTTTTGCATGGCTTGGACGGGGTTAGTTTTAAATGGCTTGGACAGGGTTAGTTTTGCAAGATTTAGACAGGGTTAGTTTTGCATGGCTTGGACAGGGTTATTTTCCATGGCTTGGACAGGGTTAGTTTTGCATGGCTTGGACGGGGTTAGTTTTAAATGGCTTGGACAGGGTTAGTTTTGCAAGATTTAGACAGGGTTAGTTTTGCATGGCTTGGACAGGGTTATTTTCCATGGCTTGGACAGGGTTAGTTTTGCATGGCTTGGACAGGGTTAGTTTTGCATGGCTTGGACAGGGTTAGTTTTGCATGGCTTGGACAGGGTTTGTTTAGCATGGCTTGGACGGGGTTAGTTTTGCATGGCTTGGACGGGGTTAGTTTTAAATGGCTTGGACAGGGTTAGTTTTGCATGGCTTGACAGGGTTAGTTTTGCAAGATTTAGACAGGGTTAGTTTTGCATGGCTTGGACAGGGTTAGTTTTGCATGGCTTGGACAGGGTTAGTTTTGCATGACTTGGACAGGGTTTGTTTAGCATGGTTTGGACAGGGTTATTTTCCATGGCTTGGACAAGGTTAGTTTTGCATGGCTTGGACAGGGTTAGTTTTGCATGACTTGGACAGGGTTTGTTTAGCATGGCTTGGACAGGGTAGTTTTGCATGGCTTGGACGGTGATAATTTTGCATGGCTTGGACAGGGTTCGTTGTGCATGGCTTGGACAGGGTTAGTTTTGCATGGCTTTGTTTACATGGCTTGGACAGGGTTTTTTTGCATGGCTTGGACAGGGTTTGTTTTGTTTGGACAGGGTTTTTTGCATGGCTTGGACAGGGTTAGTTTTGCATGGCTTGGACGGTGTTCATTTTGCATGGCTTGGACGGAGATCCTTTTGCATGGCTTGTACAGGGTTGGTTTTGCATGGCTTAGATAGGGTTAGTTTTGCATGGCTTGGACAGGGTTAGTTTTGCATGGCTTGGACAGGGTTAGTTTTGCATGACTTGGACAGGGTTTGTTTAGCATGGCATGGACAGGTTTAGTTTTGCATGACTTGGACAGGGTTTGTTTAGCATGGCATGGACAAGGTTAGTTTTACATGGCTTCGACAGGGTTAGTTTTACATGGCTCGGACAGGGTAAGTTGTGCATGGCATGGACAGGGTTAGTTTTGCATGGCTTGGACAGGGTAAGTTGTGCATGGCTTGGACAGGGTTAGTTTTGCATGGCTTAGACAGAGTTAGTTTTACATGGCTTGGACAGGGTTAGTTTTACATGGCTTGGACAGGGTTAGTTTTAAATGGCTTGGACAGGGTTAGTTTAACATGACTTAGACAGGGTTAGTTTTGCATGGCTTGGACGGGGTTAGTTTTGCATGGCTCGGACAGGGTTAGTTTTGCATGGCTTGGACAGGGTAAGTTGTGCATGGCTTGGACGGGGTTAGTTTTGCATGGCTTGGACAGGGTTAGTTTTACATGGCTTGGACAGGGTTAGTTTTACATGGCTTGGACAGGGTTAGTTTTAAATGGCTTGGACAGGGTTAGTTTAACATGACTTAGACAGGGTTAGTTTTGCATGGCTTGGACAGGCTTAGTCTTGCATGGCTTGGACAGGGTTAGTTTTGCATGGCTTGGACAGGGTTAGTTGTGCATGGCTTGGACAGGGTTAGTTTTGCATGGCTTGGACAGGGTTAGTTGTGCATGGCTTGGACTTGGTTAGTTTTGCATGGCTTGTACAGGGTTAGTTTTGCATGGCTTGGACAGGGTTAGTTTTACATGGCTTGGACCGTGATCATTTTGCATGGCTTGGACTGACTTTGTTGTGCATGGCTTGGACAGGGTTAGTTTTGCATGACTTGGACAGGGTTTGTTTAGCATGGCTTGGACAGGGTTAGTTGTGCATGGTTTGGACAGGGTTAGTTTTGCATTGCTCTGACAGGGTTAGTTTTACATGGCTTGGACAGGGTTAGTTTTGCATGGCTTGGACGGTGTTAGTTTTACATGGCTTGGACAGGATTAGTTGTGCATGGCTTGGACAGGGTTAGGTTTGCATGGTTTAGACAGGGTTAGTTTTGCATGGCTTGGACAGGCTTAGTTTTGCATGGCTTGGACAGGGTTAGTTTTGCATGGCTTGGACAGGGTTAGTTTTGCATGGCTTGTACAGGGTTAGTTTTGCATGGCTTGGACAGGGTTAGTTTTACATGGCTTAGACAGGGTTAGTTTTGCATGGCTTGGACAGGGTTAGTTTTGCATGGCTTGGACAGGGTTAGTTTTGCATGGCTTGGACAGGGTTAGTTTTGCATGGCTTGGATGGTGATAATTTTGCATGGCTTGGACAGGGTTCGTTGTGCATGGCTTGGACAGGATTAGTTTTGCATGACTTGGACAGGGTTTGTTTAGCATGGCTTAGTTTTTTGCATGGCTTGGACAGGGTTAGTTTTGCATGGCTTGGACAGGGTTAGTTTTGCATGGCTTGGACAGGGTTAGTTTTGCATGGCTTGGACAGGGGGTTTGTTTGGACAGCATGGCTTGGACAGGGTTAGTTTTGCATGGCTTGGACAGGGTTAGTTTTGCATGGCTTGGACAGGGTTTGTTTAGCATGGCTTGGACAGGGTTAGTTTTGCATGGCTTGGACGGGTTAGTTTTGCATGGCTTGGACAGGGTTAGTTTTGCATGGCTTGGACAGGGTAAGTTTTGCATGGCTTGGACAGGGTTAGTTTTGCATGGCTTGGACAGGGTTAGTTTTGCATGGCTTGGACAGGGTTAGTTTTGCATGGCTTGGACAGGGTTAGTTTTGCATGGCTTGGACAGGGTTAATTTTGCATGGCTTGGACAGGGTTCGTTGGCATGGCTTGGACAGGGTTAGTTTTGCATGACTTGGACAGGGTTTGTTTAGCATGGTTTGGACAGGGTTAGTTTTGCATGGCTTGGACAGGGTTTGTTTAGCATGGCTTGGACAGGGTTAGTTTTGCATGGCTTGGACAGGGTTAGTTTTGAATGGCTTGGACAGGGTTAGTTTTGCATGGCTTGGACAGGGTTAGTTTTGCATGGCTTGGACGGTGTTCATTTTGCATGGCTTGGACGGGTTAGTTTTTGCATGGCTTGTACAGGGTTGGTTTTGCATGGCTTAGACAGGGTAGGGTTAGTTTTGCATGGCTTGGACAGGGTTAGTTTTGCATGGCTTGGACAGGGTTAGTTTTGCATGGCTTGGACAGGGTTAGTTTTGCATGGCTTGGACAGGGTTAGTTTTGCATGGCTTGGACAGGGTTAGGGTTGCATGGTTTGGACAGGGTTAGTTTTGCATGGCTTGGACAGGGTTAGTTTTTTGCATGGCTTGGACAGGGTTTGTTTAGCATGGCTTGGACAGGGTTAGTTTTGCATGGCTTGGACGGGGTTAGTTTTAAGGGTTATGGCTTGGACAGGGTTAGTTTTGCATGGCTTGGACAGGGTTAGTTTTGCATGGCTTGGACAGGGTTTGTTTTGCATGGCTTGGACAGGGTTAGTTTTGCATGGCTTGGACAGGCTTGACAGGGTTAGTTTTAAATGGCTTGGACAGGGTTAGTTTTGCATGGCTTTAGACAGGGTTAGTTTTGCATGGCTTGGACAGGGTTATTTTCCATGGCTTGGACAGGGTTAGTTTTGCATGGCTTGGACAGGGTTAGTTTTAAATGGCTTGGACAGGGTTCAGGGTTGGACAGGGTTTTTTGCAAGATTTAGACAGGGTTAGTTTTGCATGGCTTGGACAGGGTTATTTTCCATGGCTTGGACAGGGTTAGTTTTGCATGGCTTGGACAGGGTTAGTTTTGCATGGCTTCGACAGGGTTAGTTTTGCATGGCTTGGACAGGGTTAGTTTTGCATGGCTTGGACAGGGTTAGTTTTGCATGGCTTGGACAGGGTTTGTTTAGCATGGCTTGGACGGGGTTAGTTTTGCATGGCTTGGACAGGGTTAGTTTTGCATGACTTGGACAGGGTTTGTTTAGCATGGCTTGGACAGGGTAGTTTTGCATGGCTTGGACGGAGTTAGTTTTACATGGCTTGGACAGGTAGTTTTGCATGGCTTGGACAGGGTTAGTTTTACATGACTTAGACAGGGTTAGTTTTGCATGGCTTGGACAGGCTTACAGTTTTTTGCATGGCTTGGACAGGGTTAGGTTTGGACAGGGTTTTTTGCATGGCTTGGACAGGGTGATAATTTTGCATGGCTTGGACAGGGTTAGTTTTGCATGGCTTGGACAGGGTTAGTTTTGCATGACTTGGACAGGGTTTGTTTAGCATGGCTTGGACAGGGTTAGTTTTGCATGGCTTGGACAGGGTTTGTTTAGCATGGCTTGGACAGGGTTAGTTTTGCATGGCTTGGACAGGGTTAGTTTTGCATGGCTTGGACAGGGTTAGTTTTGCATGGCTTGGACAGGGTTAGTTTTGCATGGCTTGGACGGTGTTCATTTTGCATGGCTTGGACGGGGATCCTTTTGCATGGCTTGTACAGGGTTGGTTTTGCATGGCTTAGATAGGGTTAGTTTTGCATGGCTTGGACAGGGTTAGTTTTGCATGGCTTGGACAGGGTTAGTTTTGCATGACTTGGACAGGGTTTGTTTAGCATGGCTTGGACAGGGTTAGTTTTGCATGGCTTGGACAGGGTTAGTTTTGCATGGCTTGGACAGGGTTAGTTTTGCATGGCTTGGACAGGGTTAGTTTTGCATGGCTTGGACAGGGTTTGTTTAGCATGGCTTGGACAGGGTTAGTTTTGCATGGCTTGGACAGGTTAGTTTTAAATGGCTTGGACAGGGTTAGTTTTGCATGGCTTGGACAGGGTTAGTTTTGCATGGCTTGGACAGGGTTTGTTTAGCATGGCTTGGACGGGGTTAGTTTTGCATGGCTTGGACGGGGGTTAGTTTTAAATGGCTTGGACAGGGTTAGTTTTGCAAGATTTAGACTTGGACAGGGTTAGTTTTGCATGGCTTGGACAGGGTTATTTTCCATGGCTTGGACAGGGTTAGTTTTGCATGGCTTGGACGGGGTTAGTTTTAAATGGCTTGGACAGGGTTAGTTTTGCAAGATTTAGACAGGGTTAGTTTTGCATGGCTTGGACAGGGTTAGTTTTGCATGGCTTGGACAGGGTTAGTTTTGCATGGCTTGGACAGGGTTAGTTTTGCATGGCTTGGACAGGGTTTTTTAGCATGGCTTGGACAGGGTTAGTTTTGCATGGCTTGGACAGGGTTAGTTTTAATGGCTTGGACAGGGTTAGTTTTGGGACAGGGTTAGTTTTGCATGGCTTGGACAGGGTTAGTTTTGCATGATGGCTTGGACAGGGTTTGTTTAGCATGGTTTGGACAGGGTTATTTTCCATGGCTTGGACAGGTTAGTTTTGCATGGCTTGGACAGGGTTAGTTTTGCATGACTTGGACAGGGTTTGTTTAGCATGGCTTGGACAGGGTTAGTTTTGCATGGCTTGGACAGGTTAGATAATTTTTTGCATGGCTTGGACAGGGTTTTGTGCATGGCTTGGACAGGGTTAGTTTTGCATGAATTGGACAGGGTTTGTTTAGCATGGCTTGGACAGGGTTTGTTTTGCATGGCTTGGACAGGGTTTGTTTTGCATGGCTTGGACAGGGTTAGTTTTGCATGGCTTGGACAGGGTTAGTTTTGCATGGCTTGGACGGTGTTCATTTTGCATGGCTTGGACGGAGATCCTTTTGCATGGCTTGTACAGGGTTGGTTTTGCATGGCTTGGACGGGGTTAGTTTTGCATGGCTTGGACGGGGTTAGTTTTAAATGGCTTGGACAGGGTTAGTTTTGCATGGCTTGACAGGGTTAGTTTTGCAAGATTTAGACAGGGTTAGTTTTGCATGGCTTGGACAGGGTTAGTTTTGCATGGCTTGGACAGGGTTAGTTTTGCATGACTTGGACAGGGTTTGTTTAGCATGGTTTGGACAGGGTTATTTTCCATGGCTTGGACAAGGTTAGTTTTGCATGGCTTGGACAGGGTTAGTTTTGCATGACTTGGACAGGGTTTGTTTAGCATGGCTTGGACAGGGTTAGTTTTGCATGGCTTGGACGGTGATAATTTTGCATGGCTTGGACAGGGTTCGTTGTGCATGGCTTGGACAGGGTTAGTTTTGCATGGCTTGGACAGGGTTTGTTTTGCATGGCTTGGACAGGGTTTGTTTTGCATGGCTTGGACAGGGTTTGTTTTGCATGGCTTGGACAGGGTTAGTTTTGCATGGCTTGGACAGGGTTAGTTTTGCATGGCTTGGACAGTGTTATTTTGCATGGCTTGGACGGAGATCCTTTTTTGCATGGCTTGGACAGGGTTGGTTTTGCATGGCTTAGATACAGGGTTAGTTTTGCATGGCTTGGACAGGGTTAGTTTTGCATGGCTTGGACAGGGTTAGTTTTGCATGGCTTGGACAGGGTTTTTTTTGGACATGGCATGGACAGGGTTAGTTTTGCATGGCTTGGACAGGGTTTGTTTAGTTTTGCATGGCTTGGACAGGTTAGTTTTGCATGGCTTTAGTTTTGCATGGCTTGGACAGGGTTAGTTTTATTTTGCATGGCTTGGACAGGGTTAGTTTTGCAAGTTGTTTGCATGGCTTGGACAGGGTTAGTTTTGCATGGCTTGGACAGGGTTAGTTGTGCATGGCTTGGACAGGGTTAGTTTTGCATGGCTTAGACAGGGGTTAGTTTTGCATGGCTTGGACAGGGTTAGTTTAGGCATGGCTTGGACAGGGTTAGTTTTAAATGGCTTGGACAGGGTTAGTTTTGCATGGCTTGACTTAGACAGGGTTAGTTTTGCATGGCTTGGACAGGGTTAGTTTTGCATGGGACAGGGTTAGTTTTGCATGGCTTGACAGGGTTAGTTTTGTTTTGCATGGCTTGGACAGGGTTAGTTTTACATGGCTTGGACAGGGTTAGTTTTAAATGGCTTGGACAGGGTAAGTTGTGCATGGCTTGGACGGGGTTAGTTTTGCATGGCTTGGACAGGGTTAGTTTAACATGACTTAGACAGGGTTAGTTTTGCATGGATTGGACAGGGTTGGGCTTGCATGGCTTGGACAGGGTTAGGTTTGCATGGCTTGGACAGAGTGAGTTTTGTATGGCTTGGACAGGGTTAGTTTTGCATGGCTTGGACGGGGTTAGTTTTGCATGGCTTGGGGGGGTTAGTTTTGCATGGCTTGGACAGGGTTAGTTTTGCATGGCTTGGACAGGGTTAGTTTTGCATGGCTTGGACGGTGTTCATTTTGCATGGCTTGGACTGAGGGTTTGTTTTGCATGGCTTGGACAGGGTTAGTTTTGCATTTTGTTTAGCATGGCTTGGACAGGGTTAGTTGTGCATGGTTTGGACAGGGTTAGTTTTGCATTGCTTGACAGGGTTAGTTTTACATGGCTTGGACAGGGTTAGTTTTGCATGGCTTGGACAGGGTTAGTTTTGCATGGCATGGCTTGGACAGGGTTAGTTTTGCATGGCTTGGACAGGGTTAGTTTGCATGGCTTTAGACAGGGTTAGTTTTGCATGGCTTGGACAGGGTTAGTTTTGCATGGCTTGGACAGGGTTAGTTTTGCATGGCTTGGACAGGGTTAGTTTTGCATGGCTTGGACAGGGTTAGTTTTGCATGGCTTGGACAGGGTTTGTTTAGCATGGTTTGGACAGGGTTATTTTTGCATGGATTGGACAGGGTTAGTTTTGCATGGCTTGGACAGGGTTAGTTTTGCATGCCTTAGATAGGGTTTGTTTGCATGGCTTGAACAGGGTTAGTTTTGCATGGCTTGGACAGGGTTAGTTTTGCATGGCTTGGACAGGGTTAGTTTTGCATGGATTGGCCAGGGTTCGTTTTGCATGGCTTGGACAGGGTTGGTTTTGCATGGCTTGGACAGGGTTTGTTTTGCATGGCTTGGACAGGGTTTGTTTTGCATGGCTTGGTGGGGGGGTTAGTTTTGCATGGCTTGGACAGTGTTAGTTTTGCATGGCTTGGACGGTGTTCAATTTGCATGGCTTGGACAGGCATGGCTTGTACAGGGTTTTTTGCATGGCTTGGACAGGGTTAGTTTTGCATGGCTGGCTTGGACAGGGTTAGTTTTAAATGGCTTGGACAGGGTTAGTTTTGCATGGCTTGGACAGGGTTAGTTTTGCATGGCTTGGACAGGGTTAGTTTTGCATGGCTTGGACAGGGTTAGTTTTGCATGGCTTGGACAGGGTTAGTTTTGCATGGCTTGGACAGGGTTTGTTTAGTGGCTTGGACAGGGTTATTTTGCATGGCTTGGACAGGGTTAGTTTTGCATGGCTTGGACAGGGTTAGTTTTGCATTACACAGGGTTTGTTTAGCATGGCTTGGACAGGGTTAGTTTTGCATGGCTTGGACATGGCTTGGACAGGGTTAGTTTTGCATGGCTTGGACAGGGTTAGTTGTGCATGGCTTGGACAGGGTTAGTTTTGCATGTTTGTTTAGCATGGCTTGGACAGGGTTTGTTTTGCATGGCTTGGACAGGGTTTGTTTTGCATGGCTTGGACAGGGTTAGTTTTGCATGGCTTGGACAGGGTTAGTTTTGCATGGCTTGGACAGGTGTTATTTTGCATGGCTTGGACAGGGTTAGATCTTGACAGGGTTTTTTGCATGGCTTGGACAGGGTTAGTTTTGCATGGCTTGGACAGGGTTAGGACAGGGGTTAGTTTTGCATGGCTTGGACAGGGTTAGTTTTGCATGGCTTGGACAGGGTTAGTTTTGCATGGCTTGGACAGGGTTAGTTTTGCATGGCTTGGACAGGGTTTGTTTAGGACAGGACAAGGTTAGTTTTGCATGGCTTGGACAGGGTTAGTTTTACATGGCTTGGACAGGGTTAGTTTTAGTTTTGCATGGCTTGGACAGGGTTAGTTTTGCATGGCTTGGACAGGGTAGTTTGTGCATGGCTTGGACAGGGTTAGTTTTGCATGGCTTGGACGGGGTTAGTTTTACATGGCTTGGACAGGGTTAGTTTTGCATGGCTTGGACAGGGTGAGTTTTACATGGCTTGGACAGGGTTAGTTTTGCATGGCTTAGACAGGGTTAGTTTTGCATGGCTTGGACAGGGTTAGTTTTGCATGGCTTGGACAGGGTTTTGCATGGCTTGGACAGGGTTAGTTTTGCATGGCTTGGACAGGGTTAGGCTTGGACAGGGTTAGTTTTGCATGGCTTGGACATGGTTAGTTTTACATGGCTTGGACGGGGTTAGTTTTACATGGCTCGGACAGGGTTAGTTTTACATGGCTTGGACAGGGTGAGTTTTACATGGCTTAGACAGGGTTAGTTTTGCATGGCTTGGGGGGGGGGTAGTTTTGCATGGCTTGGACAGGGTTAGTTTTGCATGGCTTGGACAGGGTTAGTTTTGCATGGCTTGGACAGGGTTAGTTTTGCATGGCTTGGACAGGGTTAGTTTTGCATGGCTTGGACAGGGTTAGTTTTGCATGGCTTGGACAGGGTTAGTTTTGCATGGCTTGGACGGGGTTAGTTTTAAATGGCTTGGACAGGGTTAGTTTTGCATGGCTTGGACAGGGTTAGTTTTGCATGGCTTGGACAGGGTTAGTTTTGCATGACTTGGACAGGGTTTGTTTAGCATGGTTTGGACAGGGTTATTTTCCATGGCTTGGACAAGGTTAGTTTTGCATGGCTTGGACAGGGTTAGTTTTGCATGACTTGGACAGGGTTTGTTTAGCATGGCTTGGACAGGGTAGTTTTGCATGGCTTGGACAGGGGCATGGCTTGGACAGGGTTAGTTTTGCATGGCTTGGACAGGGTTAGTTTTGCATGGCTTGGACAGGGTTAGTTTTGCATGGCTTGGACAGGGTTAGTTTTGCATGGCTTGGACAGGGTTAGTTTTGCATGGCTTGGACAGGGTTAGTTTTGCATGGCTTGGACAGGGTTAGTTTTTTGCATGGCTTGGACAGGGTTATTTTGCATGGCTTGGACAGGGTTTTTTGCCTTTTGCATGGCTTGGACAGGGTTTGTTTTGCATGGCTTGGACGGGGTTAGTTTTGCATGGCTTGGACGGGGTTAGTTTTAAATGGCTTGGACAGGGTTAGTTTTGCATGGCTTGGACAGGGTTAGTTTTGCAAGTTTTAGACAGGGTTAGTTTTGCATGGCTTGGATAGGGTTAGTTTTGCATGGCTTGGACAGGGTTAGTTTTGCATGGCTTGGACAGGGTTTGTTTAGCATGGTTTGGACAGGGTTAGTTTTACATGGCTTGGACAGGTTAGTTTTGCATGGCTTGGACAGGGTTAGTTTTGCATGGGACAGGGTTTGTTTAGCATGGCTTGGACAGGGTAGTTTTGCATGGCTTGGACGGTGATAATTTTGCATGGCTTGGACAGGGTTCGTTGTGCATGGCTTGGACAGGGTTAGTTTTGCATGAATTGGACAGGGTTTGTTTAGCATGGCTTGGACAGGGTTTGTTTTGCATGGCTTGGACAGGGTTTGTTTTGCATGGCTTGGACAGGGTTAGTTTTGCATGGCTTGGACAGGGTTAGTTTTGCATGGCTTGGACGGTGTTCATTTTGCATGGCTTGGACGGAGATCCTTTTGCATGGCTTGTACAGGGTTGGTTTTGCATGGCTTAGATAGGGTTAGTTTTGCATGGCTTGGACAGGGTTAGTTTTGCATGGCTTGGACAGGGTTAGTTTTGCATGACTTGGACAGGGTTTGTTTAGCATGGCATGGACAGGTTTAGTTTTGCATGACTTGGACAGGGTTTGTTTAGCATGGCATGGACAAGGTTAGTTTTACATGGCTTCGACAGGGTTAGTTTTACATGGCTCGGACAGGGTAAGTTGTGCATGGCATGGACAGGGTTAGTTTTGCATGGCTTGGACAGGGTTAGTTTGCATGGCTTGGACAGGGTTAGTTTTGCATGGCTTAGACAGAGTTAGTTTTACATGGCTTGGACAGGGTTAGTTTTACATGGCTTGGACAGGGTTAGTTTTGGCTTGGACAGGGTTAGTTTAACATGACTTAGACAGGGTTAGTTTTGCATGGCTTGGACGGGGTTAGTTTTGCATGGCTTGGACAGGGTTAGTTTTGCATGGCTTGGACAGGGTTAGTTTGCATGGCTTGGACAGGGTTAGTTTTGCATTGGCTTGGACAGGGTTAGTTTTACATGGCTTGGACAGGGTTAGTTTTGCATGGCTTGGACAGGGTTAGTTTTAATGGCTTGGACAGGGTTAGTTTAACATGGCTTGGACAGGGTTAGTTTTGCATGGCTTGGACAGGGTTAGTTTTGCATGGCTTGGACAGGGTTAGTTTTGCATGGCTTGGACAGGGTTAGTTTTGCATGGCTTGGACAGGGTTAGTTTTGCATGGCTTGGACAGGGTTAGTTGTGCATGGCTTGGACAGGGTTAGTTTTGCATGGCTTGGACAGGGTTAGTTTTGCATGGCTTGGACAGGGTTAGTTTTGCATGGCTTGGACAGGGTTATTTTCCATGGCTTGGACAGGGTTAGTTTTGCATGGCTTGGACAGGGTTAGTTTTGCATGACTTGGACAGGGTTTGTTTAGCATGGCTTGGACAGGGTTAGTTTTGCATGGCTTAGACAGGGTTAGTTTTGCATTGCTCTGACAGGGTTAGTTTTGCATGGCTTGGACAGGGTTAGTTTTGCATGGCTTGGACAGGGTTAGTTTTACATGGCTTGGACAGGGTTAGTTTTGCATGGCTTGGACAGGGTTAGTTTTGCATGGTTTAGACAGGGTTAGTTTTGCATGGCTTGGACAGGGTTAGTTTTGCATGGCTTGGACAGGGTTAGTTTTGCATGGCTTGGACAGGGTTAGGTTTGCATGGCTTGGACAGGGTTAGTTTTGTATGGCTTGGACAGGGTTAGTTTTGCATGACTTGGACAGGGTTTGTTTTGCATGGCTTGGACAGGGTTAGTTTTGCATGGCTTGGACAGGGTTAGTTTTGCATGACTTGGACAGGGTTTGTTTAGCATGGCTTGGACAGGGTTAGTTTTGCATGGATTGGACAGGGTTGGTCTTGCATGGCTTGGACAGGGTTAGGTTTGCATGGCTTGGACAGGGTTAGTTTTGCATGGCTTAGACAGGGTTAGTTTTGCATGGCTTGGTCAGGGTTAGTTTTGCATGGCTTGGACAGGGTTAGTTTTGCATTGCTTAGACAGGGTTAGTTTTGCATGGCTTGGACAGGGTTTGTTTAGCATGGCTTGTTTAGACGGGGTTAGTTTTGCATGGCTTGGACGGGTTAGTTTTTAATGGCTTGGACAGGGTTAGTTTTGCATGGCTTGGACAGTGTTAGTTTTGCAAGTCTTAGACAGGGTTAGTTTTGCATGGCTTGGATAGGGTTAGTTTTGCATGGCTTGGACAGGGTTAGTTTTGCATGGTTTGGACAGGGTTATTTTTGCATGGCTTGGACAGGGTTAGTTTTAGTTTTGCATGACTTGGACTTGGACACTTGGGGGTAGTTTTGCATGGCTTGGACGGGTTAGCATGGCTTGGACAGGGTTAGTTTTGCATGGCTTGGACAGGGTTAGTTTTAAATGACTTAGACAGGGTTAGTTTTGCATGGCTTGGACAGGGTTAGTTTTGCATGGCTTGGACATGGTTAGTTTTGCATGGCTTGGACAGGGTTAGTTTTGCATGGCTTGGACAGGGTTAGATAATTTTGATGGCTTGGACAGGGTTAGTTTTGCATGGCTTGGACAGGGTTAGTTTTGCATGGCTTGGACAGGGTTAGTTTTAGCATGGCTTGGACAGGGTTTGTTTTGCATGGCTTGGACAGGGTTAGTTTTGCATGGCTTGGACAGGGTTAGTGTTTAGCATGGCTTGGACAGGGTTAGTTTTGCATGGCTTGGACAGGGTTACAGGGTTAGTTTGCATGGCTTGGACAGGGTTAGTTTTGCATTGCTTGGACTGACAGGGTTAGTTTTTTAGCATGGCTTGGACAGGGTTAGTTTTGCATGGCTTGGACAGGTGTTTTGTTAGTTTGGACAGGGTTAGTTTTACATGGCTTGGACAGGGTTAGTTTTGCATGGCTTGGACAGGATTGGACAGGGTTAGGTTTGCATGGTTTAGACAGGGTTAGTTTTGCATGGCTTGGACAGGGTTAGTTTTGCATGGCTTGGACAGGGTTAGTTTTGCATGGGACAGGGTTAGTTTTGCATGGCTTCGACAGGGTTAGTTTTGCATGGCTTGGACAGGGTTAGTTTTGCATGGCTTGGACAAGGTTAGTTTTGCATGGCTTGGACAGGATTAGTTTTACATGGCTTGGACAGGGTTAGTTTTACATGGCTTTAGCATGGCTTGGACAGGGTTAGTTGTGCATTTAGTTTTGCATGGCTTGGACAGGGTTAGTTTTGCAAGTTTTAGACAGGGTTAGTTTTGCATGGCTTGGATAGGGTTAGTTTTGCATGGCTTGGACAGGGTTAGTTTTGCATGACTTGGACAGGGTTTGTTTAGCATGGTTTGGACAGGGTTAGTTTTGCATGGATTGGACAGGGTTGGGCTTGCATGGCTTGGACAGGGTTAGGTTTGCATGGCTTGGACAGAGTGAGTTTTGTATGGCTTGGACAGGGTTAGTTTTGCATGGCTTGGACAGGGTTAGTTTTGCATGGCTTGGACGGGGGGTTAGTTTTGCATGGCTTGGACAGGGTTAGTTTTGCATGGCTTGGACAGGGTTAGTTTTGCATGGCTTGGACAGGGTTACTTGGACAGGGTTAGTTTTGCATGGCTTGGACAGGGTTAGTTTTGCATGGCTTGGACAGGGTTAGTTTAGCATGGATTGGACAGGGTTATTTTTCATGGCTTGGACAAGGTTAGTTTTGCATGGCTTGGACAGGGTTAGTTTTGCATGACTTGGACAGGGTTTGTTTAGCATGGCTTGGACAGGGTTAGTTTTGCATGGCTTGGACAGGGTTAGTTTTACATGGCTTGGACAGGGTTAGTTTTGCATGGCTTGGACAGGGTTAGTTTTACATGACTTAGACAGGGTTAGTTTTGCATGGCTTGGACAGGCTTAGTTTTGCATGGCTTGGACATGGTTAGTTTTGCATGGCTTGGACAGGGTTAGTTTTGCATGGCTTGGACGGTGATAATTTTGCATGGCTTGGACAGGGTTCGTTGTGCATGGCTTGGACAGGGTTAGTTTTGCATGACTTGGACAGGGTTTGTTTAGCATGGCTTGGACAGGGTTAGTTTTGCATGGCTTGGACAGGGTTAGTTGTGCATGGCTTGGACAGGGTTAGTTTTGCATGGCTTGGACAGGGTTAGTTTTGCATGGCTTGGACAGGGTTAGTTTTGCATGGCTTAGACAGGGTTGGTTTTGCATGGCTTGGTCAGGGTTAGTTTTGCATGGCTTGGACAGGGTTAGTTTTGCATTGCTTAGACAGGGTTAGTTTTGCATGGCTTGGACAGGGTTTGTTTAGCATGGCTTGGACGGGGTTAGTTTTGCATGGCTTGGACGGGGTTAGTTTTGCATGGCTTGGACAGGGTTAGTTTTGCAAGATTTAGACAGGGTTAGTTTTGCATGGCTTGGACAGGGTTAGTTTTGCATGGCTTGGACAGGGTTTGTTTAGCATGGTTTGGACAGGGTTATTTTTCATGGCTTGGACAGGGTTAGTTTTGCATGGCTTGGACAGGGTTAGTTTTGCATGACTTGGACAGGGTTTGTTTAGCATGGCTTGGACAGGGTAGTTTTGCATGGCTTGGACGGAGTTAGTTTTACATGGCTTGGACAGGGTTAGTTTTGCATGGCTTGGACAGGGTTAGTTTTACATGACTTAGACAGGGTTAGTTTTGCATGGCTTGGACAGGCTTAGTTTTGCATGGCTTGGACATGGTTAGTTTTGCATGGCTTGGACAGGGTTAGTTTTGCATGGCTTGGACGGTGATAATTTTGCATGGCTTGGACAGGGTTCGTTGTGCATGGCTTGGACAGGGTTAGTTTTGAATGACTTGGACAGGGTTTGTTTAGCATGGCTTGGACAGGGTTTGTTTTGCATGGCTTGGACAGGGTTTGTTTTGCATGGCTTGGACAGGGTTAGTTTTGCATGGCTTGGACAGGGTTAGTTTTGCATGGCTTGGACGGTGTTCATTTTGCATGGCTTGGACGGGGATCCTTTTGCATGGCTTGTACAGGGTTGGTTTTGCATGGCTTAGATAGGGTTAGTTTTGCATGGCTTGGACAGGGTTATTTTTGCATGACTTGGACAGGGTTTGTTTAGCATGGCTTGGACAGGTTTAGTTTTGCATGGCTTGGACAAGGTTAGTTTTGCATGGCTTGGACAGGGTTAGTTTTACATGGCTTGGACAGGGTTAGTTTTACATGGCTCGGACAGTTTTAGTTTTGCATGGCTTGGACAGGGTTAGTTGTGCATGGCTTGGACAGGGTTAGTTTTGCATGGCTTGGACAGGGTTAGTTTTACATGGCTTGGACAGGGTTAGTTTTAAATGGCTTGGACAGGGTAAGTTGTGCATGGCTTGGACGGGGTTAGTTTTGCATGGCTTGGACAGGGTTAGTTTAACATGACTTAGACAGGGTTAGTTTTGCATGGCTTGGACAGGCTTAGTTTTGATGGCTTAGACAGGGTTAGTTTTGCATGGCTTGGACAGGCTTAGTTTTGCATGGCTTGGACAGGGTTAGTTTTGCATGGCTTGGACAGGGTTCGTTTTGCATGGCTTTGCATTTTGCATGGCTTGGACAGGGTTTGTTTGCATGGCTTGGACAGGGTTAGTTTTGCATGACTTGGACAGGGTTTGTTTTAGCATGGCTTGGACAGGGTTAGTTTTGCATGGCTTGGACAGGGTTAGTTTTGCATGGTTTGACAGGGTTAGTTTTGCATGGCTTGGACAGGGTTAGTTTTGGGCTTGGACAGGGTTAGTTTTGCATGGCTTGGACAGGGTTTGTTTAGCATGGCTTGGACAGGGTTAGTTTTGCATGGCTTGGACAGGGTTAGTTTTGCATGGCTTGGACAGGGTTAGTTTTGCATGGCTTGGACAGGGTTAGTTTTACATGGCTTGGACAGGGTTAGTTTTGCATGGCTTGGACAGGGTAAGTTGTGCATGGCTTGGACGGGGTTAGTTTTGCATGTCTTGGACAGGGTTAGTTTTGCATGGCTTGGACGGGGTTAGTTTTACATGGCTTGGACGGGGTTAGTTTTGCATGGCTTGGACAGGGTTAGTTTTGCATGGCTTGGACAGGGTTAGTTTTGCATGGCTTGGACCGTGATCATTTTGCATGGCTTGGACAGACTTTGTTGTGCATGGCTTGGACAGGGTTAGTTTTGCATGACTTGGACAGGGTTTGTTTAGCATGGCTTGGACAGGGTTAGTTTTGCATGGCTTGGACAGGGTTAGTTGTGCATGGCTTGGACAGGGTTAGTTTTGCATGGCTTGGACAGGGTTAGTTTTGCATGGCTTGGACATGGTTAGTTTTGCATGGCTTGGACAGGGTTAGTTTTGCATGGCTTGGACGGTGATAATTTTGCATGGCTTGGGGGTTTGCATGGCTTGGACAGGGTTCGTTGTGCATGGCTTGGACAGGGTTAGTTTTGCATGACTTGGACAGGGTTTGTTTAGCATGGCTTGGACAGGGTTAGTTTTGCATGGCTTGGACAGGGTTTGTTTAGCATGGTTTGGACAGGGTTATTTTTCATGGCTTGGACAAGGTTAGTTTTGCATGGCTTGGACGGGGTTAGTTTTGCATGGCTTGGACAGGGTTAGTTTTGCAAGATTTAGACAGGGTTAGTTTTGCATGGCTTGGACAGGGTTAGTTTTGCATGGCTTGGACAGGGTTTGTTTAGCATGGTTTGGACAGGGTTATTTTTCATGGCTTGGACAAGGTTAGTTTTGCATGGCTTGGACAGGGTTAGTTTTGCATGACTTGGACAGGGTTTGTTTAGCATGGCTTGGACAGGGTAGTTTTGCATGGCTTGGACAGGGTTAGTTTTACATGGCTCGGACAGGGTTAGTTTTGCATGGCTTGGACAGGGTGAGTTTTACATGGCTTAGACAGGGTTAGTTTTGCATGGCTTGGACGGGCTTAGTTTTGCATGGCTTGGACAGGGTTAGTTTTGCATGGCTTGGACAGGGTTAGTTTTGCATGGCTTGGACCGTGATCATTTTGCATGGCTTGGACAGACTTTGTTGTGCATGGCTTGGACAGGGTTAGTTTTGCATGACTTGGACAGGGTTTGTTTAGCATGGCTTGGACAGGGTTAGTTTTGCATGGCTTGGACAGGGTTAGTTGTGCATGGCTTGGACAGGGTTAGTTTTGCATGGCTTGGACAGGGTTAGTTTTGCATGGCTTCGACAGGGTTAGTTTTGCATGGCTTAGACAGGGTTAGTTTTGCATGGCTTGGTCAGGGTTAGTTTTGCATGGCTTGGACAGGGTTAGTTTTGCATTGCTTAGACAGGGTTAGTTTTGCATGGCTTGGACAGGGTTTGTTTAGCATGGCTTGGACGGGGTTAGTTTTGCATGGCTTGGACGGGGTTAGTTTTACATGGCTTGGACAGGGTTAGTTTTGCATGGCTTGGACAGGGTTAGTTTTGCATGGCTTGGACAGGGTTAGTTTTGCATGGCTTGGACAGGGTTTGTTTAGCATGGTTTGGACAGGGTTAGTTTTGCATGGATTGGACAGGGTTGGGCTTGCATGGCTTGGACAGGGTTAGGTTTGCATGGCTTGGACAGAGTGAGTTTTGTATGGCTTGGACAGGGTTAGTTTTGCATGGCTTGGACGGGGTTAGTTTTGGCTTGGACAGGGTTATGGCTTGGACAGGGTTAGTTTTGCATGGCTGGCTGGACAGGGTTAGTTTTGCATGGCTTGGACAGGGTTAGTTTTGCATGGCTTGGACAGGGTTAGTTTTGCATGGCTTGGACAGGGTTAGTTTTGCATGGCTTGTTTTGCATGGCTTGGACAGGTGTTATTTTGCATGGCTTGGACGGGGTTATTTTTGCATGGCTTGGACAGGGTTAGTTTTGCATGGCTTGGACAGGGTTAGTTTTGCATGGCTTGGACAGGGTTAGTTTTGGTTAGTTTTGCATGGCTTGGACAGGGTTAGTTTTGCATGGCTTGGACAGGGTTAGTTTTACATGGCTTGGACAGGGTTAGTTTTGCATGGCTTGGACAGGGTTAGTTTGCATGCATGGCTTGGACAGGGTTAGTTTTACATGGCTTGGACAGGGTTAGTTTTACATGGCTTGGACAGGGTTAGTTTTGCATTTTTTTGCATGGCTTGGACAGGGTTAGTTTTGCATGGCTTGGACAGGGTTAGTTTTGCATGGCTTGGACAGGGTTAGTTTTACATGGCTTGGACAGGGTTAGTTTTACATGACTTGGACAGGGTTAGTTTTGCATGGCTTGGACAGGGTTAGTTTTGCATGGCTTGGACAGGGTTAGTTTTGCATGGCTTGGACAGGGTTAGTTTTGCATGGCTTGGACAGGGTTAGTTTTGCATGGCTTGGACAGGGTTAGTTTTGCATGGCTTGGACAGGGTTAGTTTTGCATGGCTTGGACAGGGTTAGTTTTGGGCTTGGACAGGGTTAGTTTTGCATGGCTTGGACAGGGTTAGTTTTACATGTTGGACAGTTTTACATGGCTTGGACAGGGTTAGTTTTGCATGGCTTGGACAGGGTTAGTTTTACATGGCTTGGACAGGGTTAGTTTTGCATGGCATGGCTTGGACAGGGTTAGTTTTGCATGGCTTGGACAGGGTTAGTTTTGCATGGCTTGGACAGGGTTAGTTTTGCATGGCTTGGACAGGGTTAGTTTTACATGGCTTGGACAGGGTTAGTTTTGCATGGCTTGGACAGGGTTAGTTTTGCATGGCTTGGACAGGGTTAGTTTTACATGGCTTGGACAGGGTTAGTTTTACATGGCTTGGACAGGGTTAGTTTTACATGGCTTGGACAGGGTTAGTTTTGCATGGCTTGGACAGGGTTAGTTTTGCATGGCTTGGACAGGGTTAGTTTTACATGGCATGCATCACCTCTTTAGTCTATTGGTCCTCATCCGGATGAAACATTAACCTAAACCAATGACCTCTGGAATACTTACACACTGAGTGGACAGTCAATAGGAACGTGTGACTCACCCTTTCAAAATAATGTATTAATGACCAGTAAACTAAATATTGGGATTATGGTGGCCCAGAAGGCAATACCGTATGGGTTTCTACACAATTTTTACGATTTCAAATGGTCCCACTTAAATTAATCAGGACACACCTCAACACCCACTAAATGGAAGCAAACTTACATCAAAGGCTGTTGAAGAACGGTGTGTACCATTTGGGGGCAATGTGTTTCGTTCAGTACAAACCGTCACGCAACTTCGCAAACGTTGGAGCCATATTGACTGTGTTGTGGTCAGAAATGTTTTGGAATACCTCTGCAATAAGGTCTCCATTCTCTGCATGCACCTGGGCTATGGCTCCAATCTCTTTGCATTGCGAAAACGCAGCATTCAGCTCATGGTTTTGAAGTATGAACACATCCTTTTATGCCATGAACATCTTGAAGGAGTTGAGGCCTTTCTCTTTGGCCATTTCCTTTTTGACCTAGAATGGGTTTAGCAAAAAGCAAATTAGTTTAGGGTGCTTTTCTTTTCAATGCTGCGAGATAAGACTCTAAACATTTCTGTAAAAACCATGTATTGACATACTGTCCATCCCAGGTCTCCATGGAGTCTATTACCACATGCTATTTCCAGTTGGGATGTTATTTAAGCAATAAGGCCTGAGGAGGTGTGATATATATAGCCAATATACCATGGCTAAGGGATGTTCTTCGGCAAGATGCAAGCAACGCGAAGAAGGATCATGATAGTGCCTCCTGCCACTTTCCAGGGCATCCTGGATAAAGATACATGGAACAGGGTTTAGGTTCCATAGATAAAAATACACGGAACATGGTTTAGGTTCCATAGATAAAGATACACAGAACAGGGTTCAGGTTCCATGGATAGAGATACACAGAACATGTTTTAGTTTCCATAGATAAAGATACACAGAACAGGGTTTAGGGTCCATGGATAGAGATACACGGAACAGGGTTTAGGTTCCATGGATAGAGATACACGGAACAGGGTTTAGGTTCCATAGACAGAGATACACAGAACAGGGTTTAGGTTCCATGGATAGAGATACACGGAACAGGGTTTAGGTTCCATAGACAGAGATACACAGAACAGGGTTTAGGTTCAATGGATAGAGATACACGGAACACGGTTTAAATTCAATGGATAGAGATACTGTTCACAGACGGAACAGGGTTTAGGTTCCATAAACAGAGATACACGGAACAGGGTTTAAGTTTGTTTAATACCAGACCGTGGTCCTGCCAGAGCAGCCTGTACAAACACAGGACAGGGTTAGGGTGTAGAGCGGCACAAGGGTTCCTTGTTTAGATAGGGGTGTTGATGATAAGGGGGTTAGGGTTTATTCCAGGATCATGGTGGTGTGGTCCCTTCTGTAAGAACAGTCTGGCTACAGAGGGCAGGGTTAGAGTTTATTATATATTGTGTTTGGGGTTAGAGTGTAGACAGATTATGGACAAGGAGAGAATGCAATCTATGCTTTGGTTTGGTTAAAAATAGCCACTGCCTAAACCACTAATATTAGATGTAAGTCAATGTCCCTCAAGTAGCATACTTTTCAAAATTCCGTGACCAAATAATCTCTGAAAGGGAGTTCAATGACTTGGTTTAAAGTAACTTTGAGATAATTTGAGAATGACACATGGCATATGGCATTCTCAATATGACATATTGGCCTGGGTCCCAATCTTTTTGGGGTGTAAGACGTAGTGTTATTTTGGGGGAAGTTGTGTTTCCATAGCTAGAGCTGACACTAAGGACTTGTGAAGAGCACAATCAACAAACTCTGAATACTCTAAACAGTTGCTTTTGAGAAGGAAAAGCTAATGCATGTTAACTCGAGCACATTGATTTAAGGCCCTTAATTATATCTTTATAATTAACATTTTTACCATTTGAATGTAGACACACACACACAAAGTGTTTTAAATTTTTCTGAAATATGTTATTAAAATATGCAAATTAGGATGATCTCATTAACTATGCAAATATTCACATATCGCAGATCTATTTTTTATTTCATTTTGTTAAGACACTCCAGGACTGGACTTGCTCAGAGCAAATTGTGGATAAATACTTTTTTAATCTTTCTATCTGTACAATACTAAATGCATTTGTGATGCATTTTTCCAAAGAAAAGTTATCTATAATAATTAACAACATATAAATAGATTTATATATGGATAACCACGCATTGCAGTGCTTGAGGCATCCCTACAGACCCGGGCGGACAATTGGCCCAGCATCGGTCAGGTTAGGGGATGGTTTGGCCAGGATTTCCTTGTCCCATCGCGCACTAGTGACTCCTTGTGGCAGGCCAGGCGGCTGCAAGCTGCCTTTTTTTAATTTTACCTTTATTTTACTAGGCAAGTCAGTTAGGAACAGTGGGTTAACTGCCTGTCCAGGGGCAGAACGACAGATTTCATACCTTGTCAGCTCGGGAATTCGAACTTGCAACCTTTCGGTTACTAGTCCAATGCTCTAACCACTAGGCTACACTGCCGCCTACGGTTGCCAAGTGGATGGTGTTTCCTCTGACACACTGGTGCGGCTGGCTTCTGGGTTAAGCGAGCAGTGTGTCAAGAAGCAGTGTGGCTTGGCAGGGTCGTGTTTTGGAGGACGCATGGCTCTCGACCTTCACCTCTCCCGAGTCCGTAAAGGAGTTACAACGATGGGACAAGACTGTAACTACCGATTGGATACCACGAAATTGGGGATAAAAATGGGTAAAAGTAAAATAAATAAAAATCTATATATGCACTATACCGTTCAAAAGTTTGGGATCACTTGGAAATGTCCTTGTTTTTGATTTTTTTGTACATTTTTGGTCCATTAAAAGAACATAAAATTGATCAGAAATGCAGTTAGACATTGTTCATGTTGTAAATTACTATTGTAGCTGGAAACTGGAGATTTTTTTATGTAATATCTACATAGGCGTATAGAGGCCCATTATCGGCAACCATCACTCCTGTGTTCAAATGGCACGTTGTGTTAGCTAATCCAAGTTTATCATTTAAAAAGGCTAATTGATCGTTGGAAAATCATTTTTCAATTATGTTAGCACATCTGAAAGCTGTTGTGCTGATTAATTAAGAAGCAATAAAACTGGCCTTCTTTAGACTAGTTGAGCATCTGGAGCATCAGCATTTGTGGGTTCGATTACAGGCCAAAACAATTACCTTTCTTCTGAAACTTCTATTCTTGTTTTGAGAAATGAAGGCTATTCCATGTGAGAAATTTCCAAGAAACTGAAGATCTGGTACAACACTGTGTACTTTACCTTTACAGAACAGCGCCAACTGTCTCTAACCAGAATAGAAAGAGGAATGGGAAGTCCCGGTGCACAACTGAGCAAGAGGACAAGTCCATTAGAGTGTCTAGTTTGAGAAACAGACGCCTCACAAGTCCTCAACTGGCAGCTTCATTAAATAGTAACCGCACTATTGTAAAGTGGCTGTTCCACTGGATGTCAGAAGGTGAATTCACCAATTTGTAAGTCGCTCTGGATAAGAGCGTCTGCTAAATGACTTAAATGTAATGTTAAATGCAAAACATCATTCTCAACAACATCAACAGTGAAGAGGCGACTCCGGGATGCTGTCCTTCTAGGCAAAGTTGCAAAGAAAAGGCCATATCTCAGACTGGCCAATAAAAAGGAAAGATTAAGATGGGAAAAAGAACAAAGACACTGGACAGATGAACTCTGCCTAGAAGGCCAGCATCCCGTATATATACAGTACCAGTCAAAAGCTTGGACACATCGACTCACTCAAGGGTTTTTCTTTATTTTTACTATTTTCTACACTGTAAACTATTAAATAGCACATCCTGTAGTAATCAAAACATTGTTGAACAAATCAAATTATATTTTAGATTTACAGCTTGGCACACTCTTGGCATTCTCTCAACCAGCTTCACCTGGAATGCTTTTCCAACAGTCTTGAAGGTGTTCCCACATATGCTGAGCACCTGTTGGCTATATATATATATATATAACAGTTGAAGTCTGAAGTTTACATTCACCGTAGCCAAATACATTTAAACTCAGTTTTTCACAATTCCTGACATTTAATCCGAGTAGAAATTCCCTGTATTAGGTCAGTCAGGATCACTACTTAATTTTAAGAATGTGAAATGTCAGAATAACAGTAGAGAGAATTATTTATTTCAGCTTTTATTTCTTTCATCACATTCCCAGTGGGACAGGAAGTTTACATACACTCAATTAGTATTTTGTAGCATTGCCTTTAAATTGTTTAACTTGGGTCAAACGTTTCAGGTAGCCTTCCACACACTTCCCACAAGAAGTTGGGTCAATTTTGGCCCATTCCTCCTGACAGAGCTGGTGTAACTGAGTCAGGTTTGTAGGCATCCTTGCTCGCACATGCTTTTTCAGTTCTGCCCATAAATGTTCTATAGGATTGAGGTCAGGGCTTTGTGATGGACACTCCAATACCTTGACTTTGTTGTCCTTAAGCCATGTTGCCACAATTTTGGAAGTATGTTTGGGGTCATTGTCCATTTGGAAGACCCATTTGCCATCAAGCTTTAACTTCCTGACTGATGTCTTGAGATGTTGCTTCAATATATCCACCTAATTTTCCTACCTTATGTTGCCATCTATTTTGTGAAGTGCACCAGTCCCTCCTGCAGCTTCACGGTTGGGATGGTGTTCTTTGGAGGCCCCCTTTTTCCTCCAAACATAATGACGGTCATTATGGCCAAACAGCTCTATTTTTGTTTCATCAGACCAGAGGACATTTCTCCAAAAAGTACGATCTTTGTCCCCAAGCACAGTTACAAACCGTAGTCTGGCTTTTTTATTGTCACGCCCTGGTCGAAGTATATTGTGTTTGTCTTTATTTATTTGGTCAGGCCAGGGTGTGACATGGGTTTATTGTGGTGTGTTTTGTCTTGGGGTTTTGTTAGGTATTGGGTGTGTGGCTTAGTGGGGGTATCTAGCATAGTCTATGGCTGTCTGGATTGGTTCTCAATCAGAGGCAGGTGTTTATCGTTGTCTCTGATTGGGAACCATATTTAGGCAGCCATATTCTTTGAGTATTTCGTGGGTGATTGTTCCTGTCTCTGTGTTTGTTGTTCACCAGATAGGCTGTATAGGTTTCCACGTTCCGTTTGTCGTTTTGTATTGTTAGTTATTTCATGTCGAGTTCCCTTTCATTAAAGAACATGAATTACCACCACGCTGCATTTTGGTCCGCTTCTCCTTCGACAGACGAGAACCGTTACATTTATGGCGGTTTTGGAGCAGTGGCTTCTTCCTTGCTGAGCGGCCTTTCAGCTTATGTCGATATAGGACTGGTTGAAAAACTAGTTTTAAGGATTCTGTGCTACGAACTTTGTGGTAACAGTTTTGGAAGGCCCTTTCATGTTTCAGCATGACAATGCCCCCGTGCATAAAGCGAGGTCCATACAGAAATGTTTTTTCGAGATTGGTGTGGATTAACTTGACTGGCCTGCACAGAGCCCTGACCTTAACCTCATCGAACACCTTTGGGATAAATTGGGACACAAACTGCAAGCCAGGCCTAATCGCCCAACATCAGTGCCCGACCTCACTAATGCTCTTGTGGCTGAATGGAAGGAAGTCCCCGCAGCAATGTTCCAACATCAAGTGGAAAGCTTTCCCAGAAGAGTGGAGGCTGTTATAGCAGCAAAGGAGGGACCAAGTCCATATTAATGCCCATGATTTTGGAATGAGATCTCGTCGAGGAGGAGTCCGCTTCCTTTTGGTCATGTCGTGTACGTTACTAAATATAGTCCAGACCTTTTGGTCAAGTCGTGTACGTTACTAAATATAGTCCAGTTTGTAACACTCTATGAAATGGGCTTTACAATGATGTAGTGAACTTTGAAATGATTGATGTTTGCCCATTTGAAAGTGGTTAAAATTAATTTAAAAGTTGATGACAGTAGTAACAAACACTAAAGTAAATATATGGTAGATGCAGAAATGTCATTTTAGCCTGGACTTAAATTGGTTACATACTTTCTCAGAGTAACACTGCAGTGTAGAATGATGTTGATGATGGGGGTGGTTGATCACACCTCTGAATTCAATCTTATAGAGGAGTGCACTGTACAGGGAAGTGGTAGGCTACACTTCTACTCTCAGCACTGAAGAATGGGGTCATTCCTTAATTCCAGATTAATATCACAAGATTCAAACAAGTTTACTTGCATATCTGCAGCATCTACGGCCCCTTATAATGCTTTGTTGTTGTTAAATAGCCTACTGATGACATGTTTTTAATTATGTAAAGGGACAGTATGTTTTAAACTTCATTAAATGGGGTTTTATGCAGCCCACCTGTAATACAGAAAAGACATACGGTGCCTTCAGAAAGTATTCACACCCACATGTTGTTGTGTTACAGCCTGAATTTCAAATGGATTACAATTGGATTTTTCTGTCGCTTGCCTACACACAAAACCCTGTTTTGTAAAAGTGGAAATATATGTTTCTAAATGTTTTAATATGAATTAAAATGAATAGCTGAAATGTTTTGTGATGCCTAAAGAAGTTCAGGAGTAAAAATGTGCTTCAAAATGTGCATGGACTCACTCTGTGTGCAATAATAGTGTTGAACATGATTTTTTAATGACTACCTCATCTCTGTACCCCCACACAATTCATTATCTGTAAGGTCCCACAGTCGAGCAGTGAATTTCAAACACAGATTCAACCACAAAGAATTGGGTAGTTTTCCAATGCCTTGCATCGGTAGATGTGTAAGAAAAATGCAGACATTGAATATCCCTTTGAGCATGGTAAAGTTATTAATTACACTTTGGATGGTGTATCAATACACCCAGTCACTACAAAGATACAAGCATCCTTCCTAACTCAGTCTCCGGAGAGGAAGGAAACTGCTCAGGCATTTCACTATGAGTTAGAGTTTAAAGGCTGTGATAGAAGAAAACTGAGGATGGATCAACAATATTGCAGTTACTCCGCAATACTAACCTAATTGACAGAGTGAAAATAAGGAAGCTTATAAAGGATAAAATTATTCCAAAAACATGCATCCTGTTTGAAACAAGGCGCTAAAGTAATACTGCTAAACTTGCGGCAAAGCAATTCGCTTTTTTTGTCCTGAACACAGTGTTATGTTTGGAGCAAATCCAATACAACACATTACTGAGTACCACTCTCCATATTTTCAAGCATAGTGATGGCTGCATCATGTTATGAGTATGCTTGTAGTCATTAAGAACTGGGGAGTTTTTCAGGATAAAGAACAAACTGAATGGAGCTAAGCACAGGCAAAATCCTAGAGGACATTCTGGTTCAGTCTGATTTCCACCAAACACTGGGAGATTAATTCACCTTTCAGCATGACAATAACCTAAAACACAAGGACAAAGTTTTGACTTAAATCTACTTGAAAATCTATAGCAATACCTAAAAATGGTTGTCCGGCAATGATTAAAAACCAATTTGACAGAGCTTGAAGTATTTTGAAAAGACTAATGTGCAAATGTTACACAATCCAGGTGTGGAAAGCTCTTTGAGACTTACCCAGAAAGACTCACAGCTGTAAGCACTGCCAAAGGTTCTCCCACAAACTATTGACTCAGGGGTGTGCATACTTATGTACATTTATTTGAGAACATCTTTTCACTTTGTCATTATGAGTTATTGTGTATAGATGGGAGAGAAAGAAATCCATTATATCAATGTTGAATTCAGGCAACAAAATGTTGAATAAGTCAAGGGGTATGGATACTTTCTGAAGGCGCTGTAATTACTTTTGTCGGATTTGACTTGTGAATATTCCTGATGCAGTGAAATCAGGCAAACTCAATTAACCCAGAGATAGCCAACACAGTGCAACACAAAAGTATTCTCACCTTAGTTCAAATATGGAAATCATCTACTGCTTTGGTGCCCATAAATGCCAACTCCATGTGGGTATCGATACCACCCGGTATCACCAGTTTATCGGTGGCATCTATAACGTTTCTCCAGCCGGGATTTGGAGGTTTAATACGACTTCTTTAATGTGTCCTTCTTCCTTCTTTGCTACATTATTAGACATCAATCCTCATTCACAATTTACCCTCCTTTTATAGGAATTCTGCTTTGGTTTAACATTGTTTCTTACTCTTTTAGAAGCGCTGGTCATTGGTCTATAATGTCAGTTAGATATGGGACACACTGGATATAGGTCTATAATGTCAGTTAGATATGGGACACACTGGACATAGGTCTATAATGTCAGTTAGATATGGGACACACTGGATATAGGTCTATAATGTCAGTTAGATATGGAACACACTGGATATAGGTCTATAATGTCAGTTAGATATGGGACACACTGGACATAGGTCTATAATGTCAGTTAGATATGGGACACACTGGATATAGGTCTATAATGTCAGTTAGATATGGAACACACATGGATATAGGTCTATAATGTCAGTTAGATATGGGACACACTGGACATAGGTCTATAATGTCAGTTAGATATGGGACACACTGGACATAGGTCTATAATGTCAGTTAGATTTGGAACACACTGGTCATAGGTCTATAATGTCAGTTAGATATGGGACACACTGGACATAGGTCTATAATGTCAGTTAGATATGGGACACACTGGACATAGGTCTATAATGTCAGTTAGATATGGGACACACTGGACATAGGTCTATAATGTCAGTTAGATATGGGACACACTGGACATAGGTCTATAATGTCAGTTAGATATGGGACACACTGGACACACTGGACATGGAGGTCTATAATGTCAGTTAGATATGGGACACACTGGACATAGGTCTATAATGTCAGTTAGATATGGAACACACTGGACATAGGTCTATAATGTCAGTTAGATATGGGACACACAACAAACAAATATTTCATATGTAGACACACATCTCACAAAAAGAGAAAGGTCTATAATGTAAAAATATGGGACACACTGACATTTCCAAGAAGTAGCCTAGATTCACATCACAAAAAGAGAAAGAGTAAAAAAGACATTCCCAAGAAGTAGCCTAGATTCCACACTATTTAGCGAACGTGACCAGACTTGCAGGGCCGTGGTTCCCAAGGACATTACTACTTTAAAAAAATCGCTCAGTTTATCCAGATCACAGATGGAAAGCATGTGCAAATTAAAATAGTCTGGTAGAAAGTGACAAAGAAGTGAACTTGCAGTAGGCCTAAAGTGTGTTTGTTTCCATGAAGCTCCAGGGACCACTCATTTTATGGTGGGCGGGCGGCCCTTCCCACAAATAGGCTAATTGATGGATTGCTGATTTCTTGCTTTCCAACATTCCCAGAACATGAGATTAGTCTGAGGTTACAGCCAGAGTCAGCACTGAGTTTAAGTGGCATAGGCGGTTGCCCAGGGCCCCTGGCCGGCTGCTAGGAACTCAGCCGGGGTCTCAACTTACTGTTGAGAGTTAGAATAGTCGAATACACAAGGTGGAAATTTGTTTGTGCATCAGCAGTTTTCCTCATACATCAGTCTCTGACTGTCACTCAATTAGCATGTCAGCTAACATTTTTTAGATAAATTAGTTAGTAATTAGTAATTAAATTAGTCTACCCAGCAGCTATCTAAACTTGCAGTAATCGTAGCTGAATTACCGACCAGGCATGATGGGACCCTGATCTCCAGAGGGACCACATTGATTTTTGATCGTTATTAACATAAGTTAAGACAAAATGTGTAGAATTTCAGGAAATTTAAAATGGCAAAAAAATTCTCCACCCCGTGGCAAAATGTTAAGAATGACAGAAAACTTGCTTTAAAAATGTTACGTTTTCTCTATGCCCCATTCTCTGGCCACTGGAAGCTGGCCAAAGTGTATTTCTGAGGATGCATTCAGTAGGTAAACTAAAACCACAGACTTTCAGATAACATTGTGATGTTCCTGGAGCACTCAACACATCACATCTCTTTGTCTACTGAACTGTTTTTGTTGTTAGCCACTGGGAGAGATTAGCATTTCAGTGCAGTGGATTGGTTGTCAACAAGAACATCACATCAGTTCAGTTCCCACAACTTTTTTCGTCCATTAGTGTATTAAAAATAGAATAAAAAAACAGAGACATTGGAGAGACAAAGATGCATGTGGTTGGGAGATAAGGCAGCGCACAGGGCTTAGGAAACACCTAACCTTCACAGTACTGCAATAAACAATAGCATGTGACTTAAGAGGATTTACATAAGATGAGAGCCCTAATCAGTAGGAGACAAGCCAATGAGGCAGCAGTGGCATCTTGTTACTAACAGAAACTCTCGATGCGGCATGAAGAAAGTTCCGATTCAGGGTGGATTTAGAAAGCTGCCGTTGAGCCTTGTTGTTCTTCCCTGTACTACACAGGTCAGGTGTAACTTAAAAAAAATATATATATATCCTGGGAACGCTAAACCGAACATAGGGTGATATGAATTCAAAAGTGCCAAAATGGCCATTGTCCTTCAAAGTGATTTGATTGTTTTTGGTTTTAGCTCAGAATGTCCACATTTTTCCAATGTCTGTAATACTTATTATTTACTGGTATAATAGTTCAACTTTTCCCATTTCAATTCAAAATGTTCTGGCAAAACAGAAAATGCTTCAACTATTTCCAAATCCTATTGATCCCCTTCATTACCTCTGTGTGCTCTAATAAAGGGGGATCCTGCTTCTTCCTGGTACCTCAGTCTCTTTTCTACTTCTTTAGCATCTTTTTCTATGCTTACAGATGTCTACAAAATCGTCTTTTGAAAGAATGCACATTAAGGGGAAAGCTAAGAGTACCCCCATATGTTTGCATGCTCACTCTGATTCATCTTCTGTTATATGTTCTTTGTCCCATCATGTTTCAGAAGTGGTAAGAAAACACAGGCATCCATAGACCCAGGCTGGTATTGTAGATTGCATTTCCACTAATTGTTGCCCAGATGGCAGTGTTCTCTTCAGATTGAAAAGACATTGAAAATATTCATATACATTTGACTCATTCTTTCATAATTCTGAAAACATGGACTACCGTAAACAAACCGACGAATGTTTCAAATGATTCCACATTTTAATTACATGATGGTCCTATTTATGTCGAATTATCTTAATTAACCTGAGTAAACGTAATACCTAGACTACAGTAAAGAAATATCTCTATATTGTGTTGGTTATATTGTAATCATTAATTTCTTTGATATATATATAAAAAAAGCTGAACTGGATTTAAAAAGTTATTCCTTATTTCACTAAAACCCTTGGACACACAATCTCAGATACTGAAATAGAGATTTCAAATGATCAGTCCTCCATACAAAATGATCTATCAATTATCTCTAGATGATCTGTAATCGATAGAACTAAGTGGAAAAAAATTCCATAAGGCATCAAATTGAGCAGGAAATGATGTAATATTCCCTGGGACTGTATGGAGGTGAAAACATTGCGACAACAGTACTTCAAAACATTTGTCAATCACATTGTTGCAGCTCAAGCATCACAAGGCAGGCAGCTGTTAAGCAGACTCTAAAAATGTTAAGCTTCCAACAATGGAGAGGCAGAAAATGTGAAGGGAAACAATTAAATTACGCCTTGCATGAAGTTTGCTTTTCATTTTGTGAGGCAAATTTAGTGCCATGGCTAATCATTATGCTGTTGAACACGATTTGCAAAAATATTCAAGAGCTTTATGTGCCTCACTGCCCCTTCTGTATTGAAAAATAATGGGCCTCTATCCAATTAAAACCTGCATTAAATCTCTAAAGTATTACATGCACTTTAGCAGTATCTCTCTGATGAGGCTTTTCTGTATGTGCAGATGCTGACAGAGCCTCAGAAAGGAGAGCTTTTTGACTGACTGCTCTCTCTATTCCAGGGCTTGGATTGTATTGATACAGTGTTCAAACCCCTTCACTGAACCCCTGTTCTGAACCATGTTTAGTTAGCCTACTCTGTGGAATGAGAAATGATGCATGTGATACTGCACTGTACTGTAGTCAAGGAATAAAGCATGATATGATATGATTTTTTATATGATTTTATATGATTTGATTTGATATGATATGATATGATTTGATATGATATGATTTGATATGATATGTTTTCTTTAGCTTGAACATAACCTTATTAACCACCCTATTTTTATAATAATTGTTGTATTTTCAAACCAATTAAATTTCAACACATTTCTTGATAGTCTTACTTGAACGAGAGCAGAATGGCCAACTATTCCAAAACATAATGTGAGTCATTGTTCTGTAATCAGGGCAACATTCCAACATGTGAAAAGATGATTTATGTGACCATCTGCTTTGTTTGATCTTAAATTCATTACATTTTTTTGGTAGCTGAATTTAATACAGGCCCCATTCAAAAAAATACAAAATCTTGAAAGGTGATGATGGATATGCCCCCAGTATAGATCGATCCCCTTCACTAGTACCATTGCATTTTAAATCCACTGCCTCATTTCTCATTGATAAAGTGACCAAATATGAGAACACATAACAGACAGCTACTGTAGATGTTCAACAACCTCACTATCTACTCATGTTAATTAAAAGATTTGCAACTACACGTGTCTGAAGATAATCAAAATGTCTTCTCCTCTCAGTCCCAGATGTCTCCACGCTGCTGCAGAGCTCGTTTGCTGCAGCAATCTCATGTTTATTTAGAATTAATCAATCTACCCACAATTGAGTTAATTAATTAGTGTTTTAATGCTACACTTATAATTGCAAGGCAGATGAATCCGTAGACAAAGCAATCAAATTAATGCAGCAAATATAACCGATTATTGTTGTTCAAACTTCTATGTTACAAGAGGGTTTGGATCAGGGTGTTTTTCCAACCACTAGATGGCACCATTGAGTAACATTTCAACTGGTTTGTCCCCTGTCACAACTTGAATATCCACACAATTTGCAGTCCTAGTGTCCTTATTGAGTTAGTTTACATATATATAGGCTGATGTAAGATATATGGGGACCTTTATGACACCTGCAGTTACAGATGCATGTCTACTTGTCTTTACATTGATGGGCAACCAAAGGAAGGATTATGTAAAGGTCGATGTACTTCTCAACCAGACAGTGTCAAGAGCAATAACACCCTGTTTTAAAAAGAAATTGTGATATTTACATTTTTATCATGTGGAAATCAAAGAGGACATTTCCCAGTGCCTTTAAGTTGACATAATATTTAATCTGCTTTCTCCGTGAGGTATGAAACATGAGCTCACGTTTCCTCTAAATGTCACAGGGTTTGTGTTCTCTCCAGGAAAATATTCACAAAGGATTGGTAGTGCTGAGCAGAGCACTCTATTTGATTTAGTCCATGCAGTATTAAATACTTCATAATAAAATTTCCACAAATTTGAATTCCCAACATATTGATTCTATATACACGGAGTGTACAAGACATGCTCGCATGCTCTTCCCATGACATAGACTGACCAGGTGAAAGCTCCTATCCTTTATTGATGTCACTTGTTAAATCCACATCAATTAGTGTAGAATACAAGTTAAAGAAGGATTTTTAAGCCTTGAGACAATCGAGACATGGATTGTGTATGTGTGTCATTCAGAGGGTTAATGAGCAAGACAAAAGATTGAAGTGTCTTCAAACCCGGTATGGTAGTAGGTGCCAAGCGCACCGGTTTGAGTGTGTCAAGAACTGCAACGCTACTGCGTTTTTTTTAACGCTCAACAGTTTCTCGTGTGTATCAAGAATGGTCCACCACCCAAAAGACATCCAGACAACTTGACGTAACTGTGGGAAGCTTTGGAGTCAACATGGGTCAGCATCCCTGTGGAAAGCTTTCAACACCTTGTAGAGTCCATACCCCTACAAATTGAGGCAGTTCTGAGGGCAAAAGTTGTTCCTAATGTATTGTACACTCAGTGTATATGTCAAGGAAAGACAAGTTAAAGTTGTCAAATCAACTTTAATCCAACAATGACTACACACTTACAGCATTAAAATGATTTAATTTACTCTTGTGTTTTGTTGACATAGTTTGTATTGAGGTATTTTACTCAGTAATATCCAAATCTCCAACAGCACAGTCATTTTTTATTAAGAATTCAATGACTTCTGCCAAATTGTAATACTTTTGTTTACCAATGTTTATACATTTTCAGGCATTTCAGGCATTTTCTTGAATCCTTTCACACCCTCTTAGTGGAAAAAACCCCAATGATAATTCTCTGCTCCTTTTAGTTGATCATTACTGAAGATGTGCACAGATGGATATGATGTGATGAATAAGTACGCTATCGTTTTACTGCACTGCTCCACTCATATACTCTGCCCCACAGATTCCCTCAGACATACTCTGACTGAGAAGAGAAGTGTTTTGGAATGACATTTAGAATATCTGGAGACATAGATATATCACATGAAATATAGGTAACTTAAAAAAACACATTATAAATCACTGCCTTAAATATATGTCTGTTATAGTTATTTGGGTGTGTTAGTTACTAAATAGTTAGCTATTCACAATTATTCATATGTACACCTTCTGGTGTTAAAAAACCCACAGATCACCACTTTACTGTCCTTTCTTTTGGCTTTTCTCCGTCCTTCTGTCCTCCCTGTCCTGTTTTAAAAAGACAGCCCTGTAGAATCACAGCATTTCAACAAGTACATCACATTACTTTCCACATAACAAGTGGATGCAATGCTGTCTTCCCTCGTTTCTGGAGAGCAATGTCAGGCCCTTTCTTTTTACCGGTGAAGAGGAAATACAGGATTTAGAAACATTAGATGGTGTGTTGTAATGAGAGGTGTTGAAGACTGCATTGCATCACATACTCCACATTTACAATGTAATTCAGTGCAGCTGAGAGACTGTTTTTTTTATTGTGATACAGTTAAATAGTTTACTTATGACAATTTTGGAGCTTCATTTATTTAGCATTTCTTACATTAGTGCATGAATATGGAGATCTGTCTGTCTGCTGTTATTTTGCCATAGTACAGGAGAGAAGCTAAACAATGATCTCTGGACTACAGTGTCAGTGTATTTTTCTGTAAATACTTTCTGGATATGTTGTTTGGAATTAAAGTTTACATGTAGTGGTTTGTGTGTAGGCTACCACTCAGTCTGTACAAAGTGGGCATATGTTGTCTTTTTATAGCATACTGGTAACTATCTAAGCTTTAATACTTTGGGTTGTCGCCTGGCCCCCAATTCCCAGCATGCTTTGAAACATGTAAGTCTCTTTTCAATCAGTTTTCGAGCATAGCATCGATATTGGCTGTGTTTGTGGCAAGAGGAGGCGCTTTGGCGGCTTGATGTGAGAGAACTGTCATGGGAGGTTTCAGCTTGACCCAGCTTAAACACACCAATGAAAAGAAGAGGAAACAAAAAAAAACGACTATATTTAACCAAATCTGCGGCTTACTCCCTAAAACACACGATAATGATATCCTCTTAACGTGCCATGAACACTGGTGTATCACAGCTCTCATGGCAGCGGCAGCCAGCATTCAAGATGGCAGAAAACAACAACAACAATTAGAGCCGTGAGACCATTGTTCTCTCCCTCTCAATTCACCTTCAGTTGTTTTCTCAAGAATAGTAACATTATAATGAACATGGTGACAACAATAATTAACTAAAACCTTACAGAGGATCATTTTCCATGATGAAATACTGTTGAATGTGAAACTCTATTTAAGTAATATGTTTGTAAAATGGCGTTGACAGACATGGCAGCTCTGCTTCGAGCTTCTATGCATACTACTAAAATATTTCCTTATGATTGTCAGTTGTTTTAGAATCCATTACTAGCTCTTTCCTAGGTGTTTGATAACATCTCATCACAAGAGCAAGAACAGATCTTTCCTTCATGAGTTTTACAGTGTATTTGTTCATTATTAGGTTAGCCAGAATAACTCTCTGACGGTTCCTCCCTCTCTCCCTCCCTCTTTGCATAACTAAAAATAGATATATCTTTCATGATGGGTTTCTTGTTGTTTTCCAGAATGTTAATTAGCGATTAGTTGGAATAATTCTCAAATTGTCTCTTTTCTCTCAGTGGAGGATAGTCTGTTATTTTAATTAAGCAGAGGTCAGATATATTAACTCAGCAGGAGAGAGTGGAGTGAAGCGGTGGAAACCAGCAACAACTCTGTATTGTACCACATCTCTGCCACGCACGTTTCTAATTTCTACCCCCCTGATTCACAGTTGATGGAATGGAAGAATCTTTGGGGTGGTATGGTGGCTGGCGAGGGGGGAGTTTTGTTTCATGTTTTTGTTGCTCACTGATTTTTTTTGATTAGTCATTTGATGCTGCTCCTCCCTAGTTTCCCCCTCCTCTGACTGGGACAATGATATGCTGCTCCCCCCTAGTTCCCCCCTCCTCTGACTGGGACAATGATATGCTGCTCCCCCCCCCTCCTAGTTCCCCCCCTAGTCCCCCTCTGACTGGGACAATGATATGCTGCTCCCCCTAGTTCCCCCTCCTCTGACTGGGACAATGATATGCTGCTCCCCCCCCCTAGTTCCCCCCCTCCTCTGACTGGGACAATGATATGCTGCTCCCCCTAGTTCCCCCTCCTCTGACTGGGACAATGATATGCTGCTCCCCCTAGTTTCCCCCTCCTCTGACTGGGACAATGATATGCTGCCCCCTAGTTCCCCCTCCTCTGACTGGGACAATGATATGCTGCTCCCCCTAGTTTCCCCCTCCTCTGACTGGGACAGTGATATGCTGCTCCCACCTAGTTCCCCCTCCTCTGACTGGGACAATGATATGCTGCTGCCCCCTCTGACTGGGACAGTTCCCCCCCACTCCTCTGACTGGGACAATGATATGCTGCTTCCCCCCTCTGAGTTCCCCCCTCCTCTGACTGGGACAATGATATGCTGCTCCCCCTAGTTCCCCCCCTCCTCTGACTGGGACAATGATATGCTGCTCCCCCTAGTTCCCCCTCCTCTGACTGGGACAATGATATGCTGCTCCCCCTGGGAGTTCCCCCCCTCCCCCTCTGACTGGGATGATGATATGCTGCTCCCCCTAGTTCCCCCTCCTCTGACTGGGACAATGATATGCTGCTCCCCCTCCTCTGACTGGGACAATGATTCCCCCCCCTAGTCCTCTGACTGGGATGATGATATGCTGCTCCTCCCTAGTTCCCCCCCCTCCTCTGACTGGGACAGTGATATGCTGCCCCCTCCTCCCTAGTGCTGCTCCCCCTGCCCACTCCTCTGACTGGGACAATGATATGCTGCTCCCCCTAGTTCCCCCCTCCTCTGACTGGGATGATGATATGCTGCTCCCCCCTAGTTCCCCCCTCCTCTGACTGGGACAATGATATGCTGCTCCCCCTAGTTCCCCCTCCTCTGACTGGGACAATGATATGCTGCTCCCCCTAGTTCCCCCTCCTCTGACTGGGACAATGATGATGCTGCTCCCCCTAGTTCCCCCTCCTCTGACTGGGACAATGATATGCTGCTCCTCCCTAGTTCCCCCCTCCTCTGACTGGGACAGTGATATGCTGCTCCTCCCTAGTTGCCCACTCCTCTGACTGGGACAATGATATGCTGCTCCCCCCTAGTTTCCCCCTCCTCTGACTGGGACAGTGATATGCTGCTCCCCCTAGTTCCCCCTCCTCTGACTGGGACAATGATATGCTGCTCCCCCTAGTTCCCCCTCCTCTGACTGGGACAATGATATGCTGCTCCTCCCTAGTTCCCCCTCCTCTGACTGGGACAATGATATGCTGCTCCCCCCTAGTTCCCCCCTCCTCTGACTGGGACAATGATATGCTGCTCCTCCCTAGTTCCCCACTCCTCTGACTGGGACAATGATATGCTGCTCCCCCTAGTTTCCCCCTCCTCTGACTGGGATGATGATATGCTGCTCCCCCTAGTTCCCCCTCCTCTGACTGGGATGATGATATGCTGGGACTGATATCCCTAGTACCCCCTCCTCTGACTGGGATGATGATATGCTGCTCCCCCCTAGTACCTCCCTCCTCTGACTGGGACAGTGATATGCTGCTCCCCCTAGTTCCCCCTCCTCTGACTGGGACAATGATATGCTGCTCCCCCTAGTTCCCCCTCCTCTGACTGGGATGATGATATGCTGCTCCCCCTAGTTCCCCCTCCCTCTGACTGGGATGATGATATGCTGCTCCTCCCTAGTTTCCCCCTCCTCTGACTGGGATGATGATATGCTGCTCCCCCTAGTTCCCCCTCCTCTGACTGGGATGATGATATGCTGCTCCTCCCTAGTACCCCCTCCTCTGACTGGGATGATGATATGCTGCTCCCCCTAGTTCCCCCTCCTCTGACTGGGATGATGATATGCTGCTCCCCCCTAGTTCCCCCCTCCTCTGACTGGGATGATGATATGCTGCTCCCCCTAGTTCCCCCCTCCTCTGACTGGGATGATGATACAGCCCCACGCAAGACTCCTGACGAGAGGCTCCCAGTAGTGTGGTAACGTTTACTCACAGGCCAGTTAGAGAGAGAGAAGGGGGAGGGGGCGGGGGGGAGGGGTCATGGGGGAAAGAGGAGTGAGAAAGGAGGGAGACAGATGGATAGAGGGAGAGTGAGAGAGGTAGAGAGAAAGGGAGCGAGCAAGATGGGGAGACAGAGAACAGTCTCCAGCTTGATCAGACTATTAATCAAAATGTCTTGGTCTTATCGCAGTTCAGATCTTTTGACAACCTATAGCTTTTCTCATTGCATTATGGCAGTCCTCCTCACGACAACCAGATAAATAAATCCAAATGTAATTTAGCCAGGTTTCCCCTCGCTGACTTCTAGATGTGGAACACATCAAACTACTTTGGCCAACTTCCTCTGAGTTGTTGACCTTCATTCTTTCAGAACCCCATGCTCAGACAGGTTGGTTTGAGGTGACATGAAGTCAATGACTGTAATAGTGCATAGCAAGAGTTCAACACTCAATTAGAAATGCAAAAGTCCTATTGAAACCTGAGAGCATCAAAGTCCATGAACTGGTTGGTCACAGACACAGAGGGAAATGCCTCTTCAAGTGTCCACTTAGTAGGTCAAACTAAATCCAAGTAAAGGGTGCTTCTGTCACGCCCTGACCTTAGAGATCCTTATTATTCTCTATGTTTGGTTAAGTCAGGGTGTGACTCGGGTGGGAAAGTCTATGTTTTCTATTTCTTTGTTTTTGGCGGAGTCTGGTTCCCAATTAGAGGTAGCTGTCTATCGTTGTCTCTGATTGGGGATCATATATAAGTTGTCATTTTCCTTTTTGGTTTTGTGGGATCTTGTTTTCTGTTTAGTTTCTTAGCCTTACAGAACTGTGCGCTTTAGTTTTTTTGTCTTTGTTATTTTGTTTTGGTGTCATCAATAAAAAGACGATGTAGTCCTACCATGCTGCGCCTTGGTCCACTCTTCATTCTACAAACGAGAGCCGTTACAGCTTCTCTGCCTGGCCTGCAGGCTATTAGAATCAGCAGGTTGTTGTCCCCTGCACCGACAGACAGGGCCTCAGCGAACGCTGACTGACTGACACACGGGACCGATAGTGAGATCTAGCAGGTGCATTTGACTTGCATTCCTCTGATCTGTAGCAACACCAGCAGGCTTGTCTTCTTAGCTCACCCTGTAATAAGCTGCTTCAAAGATCAGTATGTACTGATAACATCTGGAGTATGTCGTTTTTCCCTTTCAGAGAGATTTTTTTATTTTCTCCCACTTTTTGGGGTTTTAAGAAAATGTCAGTTGAATCATATCTTAATGCTTTGATAATGGGTTCTTTTACATGCTCGGAGCCGAACAGTTACTTCAGTGTCTTAAGTATCCAGTAAACGGAAGAAATGAGACAGTCTTTTAAATGAAATTTGCTCAGGCCTTGCTTTGCCAGAGTGGGTGTAGCTGGAGCCCTATGCAACCCTAGTAACCGGAAGGTTGCAAGTTCAAATCCCCGAGCCGACAAGGTACAAATCTGTCGTTCTGCCCCTGAACAGGCAGTTAACCCACTGTTCCTAGGCCGTCATTGAAAATAAGAATTTGTTCTTAACTGACTTGCCTAGTTAAATAAAGGTTAAAAATAAATTAAAAATTAAAAACTTGAACATCATGCAGAGACATTTCATTGTTTCATGAAGAATTATAGCCAATCAAATTGGACGAGTATCTGTAAATGACAGTGTTGTAAGAGCAAATAGTGAGGTTACTAAGTGGAGTATGAACAGGCTAGAATCCTACAACACTACAAGGATTTGAAACACTATTTGTGTTGATGGTAATCTATAAATATAGGTCGCAAATGATGTGCTAACAATAGAAAAATACTGATATAAATGGTACCCACTAATGAATAACTCTATTGCGTATTGAGGGACAGAAACGTGGAGCTGTGAGTGTTGGAGCCTGCAGGTGCAAATCCAGCTGCTAGACTTCTGCACATGTTTTCCTCTGTTCTGTCAGTCAAAATGACAGGCAGGTGAGAGACACACACACACACACACACACACACACACACACACACACACACACACACACACACACACACACACACACACACACGATCAGAACAAGATATATGCAGCATGCCAAGAAGGAGCGAGCTTATTTCCCCTTTGATTATTACAGAGAGAATGTTATTCAGGTGAAACCAAATTCAAATTCATTGCAACTTCACTTATTTCAGAATAACAAAATACTGCACAGCAATTTCACACTATTGCAGTATAAGGCCAGAAGCATGTGCAGTTTTGAATAGACCAGGGGAACTCGTGGCACTACCACCCACTTAAGTCATTTAAACAGCGTGAGAGGGAATGGCCAGGGGGCATATTCAAACAGCCCTGTGGCGGTTCCATGTTACTGTCAGACCGACCGCAGAGCAGCGAGCCACAGACAGTCAGACAGTAGGAGCAGCTGCAGATTTGTCTTGACCTAGTTATCCTCAATGAATAGAAGAAATATAACTACCACAAACAATAACAAAAGTTTGATGGATAGAGACAGAGGCCTAATGGAGGATAGGGTTGGGGGAGTTCTAGTACAGAACATTACAGGGGGGGGGGGGGTCTGAGTAACATAACATTATCTGCATCTCAAAATGGATCCTTGACTAATTCTAGAGTCTGAGCTCCATACTCCCATGATGCTCTCTGGGAGGTGAGCTGGACTACTGGTGGTGGATGGGGGAAGGGGAGGGCCCTCAGTTCTTCTTCCATGGGACAACAGTGTAGCCCCTTTCCACTACCCCACACTAGATCATGTGTGGGTATCCCCTCTGCCCTGTACGACATCTTCAAGTCAAATCAATACTTTGTGAGGTGATGGACAACAGACGAGGCTCAACTAAACAAAACAAATGAATTTCCCCCTCGAATGTCACTTACTTACTATTCATAAACCGTCACCACAAACCGCTAGGCTAGGAGGATGTCCTTCATTCATCTTTTAATTAGTTGGTTTGCATTGGCTGCTGGTTCTGGAAGTGGCCGGGCAGGCGGGAGGATTTGGTGTTAATTTGCTGAAACACAGCCTGTAACCCAGTGTTGTACTGCTCCACGCAGGCTGCAGTCCCCTTTGATACAAGCTAACGGAGCCCCACCAAGCTACATAATATACAGCCCAATGAAAAGCCCACTAATTCCAAATCATCTTAAGGAGCGATGTGTGCAGAAAGAGAAAGAGCCATACAACGACTAAAAAGAAAAACGAGAACACAAAAACACCATATGATTTCTGGACATGAATCCCAGTGTGTTTCAACAGAATCATTGACTGTCATTTACAGTAACTGATTAAACGAGAGCTACTTCACACAGATTTGTGCACCAACTCAGTGGAGCCAAGAGAGGAAATATACAGCGAGATTGTGCTTCTTCTTGACATTGTAGGACACCTCCTTCATTTGCTCATAGATAGTGAGATCAGTGGAATTTGGTATGCTTGGCACATTGTTTATGTATAGTGCATCATAGGCTATAGTATCTTTTTGTTTGGTGTGAAACTAAGCAGTTGTACGGAATATTGTGTCCACTTCAAAAAGGCATAACAGTGATGTTCTGTTACATGAATATTAATTTACCAGCATTCATTTACCATACCACTGCTGGCATTCTCTATATGCAGTTTCTTTCTTTTGTGAGCTTGACCTGTCATTTGACCTCAGTAAACAGGAAGTTTGTTTCTCTCTTGGAAGAAGATCATGTTTGATTCTGCATTCAGTAACTTTGGAATAAAAATACATAAATAAACATTATTGTCACATACACCAGATTGATGCAGTGAAATGTGTTGTTTTACAAGGTCAGCCATAGTAGTACAGCACCTCTGGAGAAAATTAGCTTAAGGGCGCTTTGACAGAATTGTCACCTCGTCGGCCTGGGTATTGGAACTAGCGACCTTTCAATTACTGGCCCAACAGTCTAACCACTAGGCTAAGTGCTGCTCTATTTCTATCAATCTGTATCAATCTGCATCCGTCTTATACCTTTTACAGCATTGCCGGTATCTAACATACAGTTGAAGTCGGAAGTTTACATACACCTTCGCCAAATACACTTAAACTCAGTTTTTCACAAGCACTGACATTTAACCCTAGTAAAAATTCCCTGTGTTAGGTCAGGTAGGATCCCACTTTATTTTAAGAATGTGAAATGTCAGAATAATAGTAGAGAGAAGGATTTATTTCAGCTTTTATTTCTTTCATCACATTCTCAGTGGGTCAGAAGTTTACATACACTCAATTAGTATTTGGTAGCATTGCCTTTCAATTGTTTAACCTGGGTCAAACGTTTCGTGTAGTCTTCCACAAGCTTCCCACAATAAGTTGGGTACATTTTGGCCCATTTCTCCTGACAGAACTGGTGTAACTTTGTCAGGTTTGTAGGCCTCCTTGCTCGCACATGCTTTTTCAGTTCTGCCCACACATTTTCTATAGGATTGAGGTCAGGGCTTTGTGATGGCCACTCCAATACCTTGACTCTTGTTTTCCTTAAGTAATTTTGCCACAAGTTTGGAAGTATGCTTGGGGTCATTGTCCATTTGCAAGACCCATTTGTGACCAAGCTTTAACTTCCTGACTGATGTCTAGAGATGTTGCTTCAATATATCCACATCATTTTCCTTCCTCAGGATGCCATATATTTTGTGAAGTGCACCAGTCCCTCCTGCAGCTTCACGGTTGGGATGGTGTTCTTTGGTTTGCAAGCCTTCCCCTTTTTCTTCCTAACATAACAATGGTCATTATGGCCAAACAGTTCTGTTTTTGTTTCATCAGACCAGAGGACATTTCTCCAAAAAGTACGATCTTTGTCCCCATATGCAGTTACAAACCGTAGTCTGGCTTTTTTATGGCGGTTTTGGAGCAGTGGCTTCTTCCTTGCTGAGCGGCCTTTCAGGTTATGTTGAAATAGGACCCATTTTACTGTGGATATAGATACTTTTGTACGTCTTTCCTCCAGCATCTTCACAAGGTCCTTTGCTGTTGTTCTGGGATTGATTTGCACTTTTTGCACCAAAGTGCGTTTATCTCTAGGAGACAGAACGCGTCTTCTTCCTGAGCGATATGACGGCTGCGTGGTCCCAGTGTGTTTATACTTGCATACTATTGTTTGTACAGATGAACGTGGTACCTTCAGGCGTTTGGAAATTGCTCTCAAGGATGAACCAGACTTGTGGAGGTTTACCATTTTGTTTCTGAGGTCTTGACTGATTTCTTTTGATTTTCCCATGATGTCAAGCAAAGAGTGACTGAGTTTGAAGGTAGGCCTTGAAATACATCCACAGGTACACCTCCAATTGACTCAAATTATGTCAATTAGCCTATCAGCAGCTTCTAAAGCCATGACATAATTTTCGGGAATTTTCCACGCTGTTTAAAGGCACAGTCAACTTAGTGATAGTAGTGTTCTGACCAACTGGAATTGTGATACAGTGAATTCTAAGTGAAATAATCTGTCTGTAAACAATTGTTGGAAAAATGACTTTTGTCCTGCACTAAGTAGATGTCCTAACCGACTTTCCAAAACTATGTTTTTTTAACAAGGCATTTGTGGAGTGGTTGAAAAACGAGTTTTAATGACTCCAACCTAAGTGAATGTAAACTTTCAACTGTATTCTCTACCTACTTGCCTGATGTTGTGGATGGCTATTTTGGCTATTACTTTGTAAATATTGACATGATTATACATGCTGGCTAATGGCTCTATTTGGTTACTAACCCACTCATAGATGCTACCTAACTTTAGCGGCTTATTGATGATTGTATCTTCTGGCCGGAGGAGTTTTGTTAAGAGCCCCGACGCTCATTCGGGAACATTAAAAAGTATCGCTTGGAATACACGTTTGTAATCATAAGGATCTTTCATAACAGTGAGAAATAATTTTCAAAAAACGAAAGGTTAAATTACTAAACACCTTCATAGGGCTAATTCGGGTTAGTGTTTCCACACGGCCATATCTCCATGTTACAGCTCTTATTTACTCCGAACAGCTGTGTGTAAGCATAACTGGGGAAAAAGTGTGGTTCATCAACTACAGGAACACAGCGTACAGTCAGTATCTGTGTAAAGCTGCTACAGTAAGTGTTTTTTTAAAGATTATTTCTTGCTGATAGGAAAGTTAAGGGACATATCAGCATGTTTACAAAAAAAAATGTTTCGCAGCAATGATTATTGACTTTTCTAAACATTAAAACACAGCCTCGGAATTGTAAACCCTATGGATAATAAGGTTTTTGAGAGCTATTGGTTTACATACTGATACTAATGCTAGCTGATGCTAGCTATACTTACCTGTTCTTTTCTCATGCAGTACCATACTAGCTTTGTCAACAACAAATAATGTGGGATACTTTTGCTGTTATAGCTAACATAATATAATTGTTTGATAAATTAGACCAATAAAAAAAGGAGTATTAACATTTGAAGGATGATTAGTTAGTAATTTTAGGGAACGGATGAGTGAAACGGCAGCACTGGGCAGGGGCACCAACTTACAGTACACAGTGTTTATGGAGGACAGACTTCAACAGGGTCTTGTCATTGTCTCTCTAAGTGACAGAGCTGCAGTGGAGACGGGTCTAAAACTGGCCGGTGGGTTGTTTTTAGACTTGGCTGGAGGACAGAAAAGTTGCCAGCCTCACAACTAGGTCAGTTATAATGGTCTACGTGTCGGTGAGTCGGTGTGTTAGTATCACAGCATCTCTGACTTGTCCAACTCTTCACCCAGACTCTGTCCTACAGAGCTACTGTTCTGTAGGTCTTCTCTCCTAAACCCTAATCTAGCACACCTGGTCTAATTATTAGCTGGTTGATAAGCTGAATCAGGTCAGTTACAGCTGGGGTTGGAACGAAAACCTACAGAAGAGGTAGCTCTCCACGAACAGGGTTGGAAAGCTTTACCGTACCCTACAGTACTGTACACTCCCCAGCCTTTTACTGTGTCAAGTACAATACCACTAGGTCAGGACCACTATAGTTACTTATGAAAAGGAAATTAACAACATTAAACCGATCAACATTGATGTACATTAACCAAAGCATATTCAGTATACATTATTGCTATCCCCTAACCACCTCATTTTGTCAGGAAAATACAACCTTCCTCTATCCTATATCACTGGGGTTGCTCTTGAAAAGAATGTATATTTCTATAGACATATTATAGTCAAATCACAGATCATCATGACTGTTTGTTACCACTGTTACCTTTTACAGGTCAGAGACTCAAGAGGCAGAGCAAATGTCCATGATATAATTACTGTAAGAGATGTAGACGTGTTCATTAAGTAATGGAGAGTACAGGTTAGTGTATTTGTGTGATGATCCACTGTTAACGTACCTCGGCCTCCATCTCAACTCGGACAGGTAAACAATCTAATTGATTCCCACTGGTGCCTTGCTGGACTGCTTGTCATTATTTCCAGTTAAATGCGGTCCTATTCCCAGTGTTTCCAGAACAGACGAGCACATCATCTGTACCACTGAGAACATGTCAAGTTAGAGCGAGTAATTTGTGGTGCTGAATGACAAGTACCAAGTACAGACTCCTGCTCAGTACTCTGAGCGCTCATTAGACAACACATTTTCAGAAGTTACAGAGCTCCCATGTTTTTGTAGTTTTGTTGGGGAATAAACAAATATTGCTTGAATACTGCAATGTCATAAGAACGAGCAGAAGGAACTTAAACCTCAATTGACATGTCTCATACAACCGACTTTTTAGAACGTTGACAGCCATCTGTGTGGATTCTTTTCACTCCCACTAATGAGCTACTGGTTGAAGAGACCCAATCTACACAGGCCTGTCCCATGGGCCCAGTGCAGCTGCTGGGAACACATGCACACACGCACACACACACACACACACACACACACACACACACACACACACACACACACACACACACACACACACACACACACACACACACACACACACACACACACACACACACACACACACACAAATGCATGCTTTCACGCACACTCACACGCACACACACACATGCACGCCCATACAAAGACTATACCAGTTTCCTGCCATGTTTGAAAGTGTACTGTAGCTAACTTATATGTGAAGTCACACATTCATCTAAACTAAAAGTGAATGCATTGCACAAAACCCCATGGCAGTGGAGAGGAGAGCACAAAATGTTGTGTGAGTTCCACTGAGACTTAAATTATTTAACATACCTTCTGTGTTTGTGTGTATTGGTGTGCACCTGTGTTTGTGTGTCTGCATGTCTTTGCACGTGTGTGTTTCATAGGCCTATTCTTGTGTGAGAGAGAGAAATTCATTGTAAAGTGTGAAGGAATGTAGCCGTGGCGAGAATGTTATTAAGTCAAAGTTTGTCTATTGTCCCCCCCCCCCACACACACACACACTAATATTTCACACAACTTAATGCTATGACAATGAGCATAGCAGCAACTATTTGATCCCTATCATGTCTAGAAGCAGATGAGCTGGGATGCCAGCGACACAGCAGCTGAATAGGACTGACAGGAAGTGTCTAATCAATGTCTCCCAGGACTGGAGACCGAGCCGCTCGCCTTTGTTTCTTTTTGTAAATACAAGCCTCTTTAACATCACAATATAATCCATTATCTCACTCAGCAAGGTACATTTTGGGGAGTCGTCGTTGCACAAAACATACATTTTATTTTCCGTCTGCTTGGAGATCACTGGGTTGAGATCTAAAGTCATGCAAATGTTACAGGAGTGAAAAATACTGGCAAACGCATTTCTAATTATTCCATATCAGCAGATTTGCAAGGAATAGAATGTATTTATATTTTTTTAAAGAGAAGAGTTTATGATCAGTGAGAGCTTGGGCATGGCGCTGTTTAGGAATTCACAGCATTTTGATCTAATCACAAAATCAAAATATTCATGAAACACAATGATATCTCCGCTAGGCAGGCGGCCGGCCATTAATTTAGAAATCCAGGTAATTTATTAACTTTTATCAGAGGTTTAAAAAGCCTTCCACTGTGTTTGTAATGCAGGTTAGGAGAGAGGCAGTATTGTACAAGTGATTCCTGATGATTTATAATGGTGTGGGTGTGAGTGCAATTTGGACCAGGTATTCAATTAGAATGGATGTTTAATTTCAGCTTTGAGATATCCAGTTAAAAGTTATATTGAAATGGTATTTCCCTAGACACTACACACATATCTATTATCAGCATGTAGGCCACAGCACATTTGATAACTCTGGTTTTTGCTTCTATCATTGTTACACTGTAATGAGCCATCCTGGGTTTCATTCCCCCTTTTACTATAATTTACATTTACATTTTAGTCATTTAGCAGACGCTCTTATCCAGTGCGACTTTGTTAGTGAATTCACCATAAGATAGCTAGGTGGGACAACCACATACAGTCATAGTAGGTACATTTGTCCTCAATAAAGTAGCTATCAGCAAAGTCAGAGCTAGTAAAGGGTGAGAAATCAAGTGCAAGTGTTACAGTAGTTAACAAAATGCTTTTTGGGGGGTGAGAGGGGATGTTGTGGGTGTTGTATTTAAAATACTCTTTGAAGAGGTAGGGTTTCAGATGTTTTTGAAAGATGGACAGGGACTCTGCTGTCCTAGATTCAGGGGGAAGCTGGTTGCACCATTGGGGTGCCAGGACAGAGAAGAGCTTTGACTGGGCTGAGTGGGAGCTGCCCTCCTGTAGGGGGTGGGAGCCAGGAGACTAGAGGTTGCAGAACTTTTTGTATTTTTTATTTTACCTTCATTTTACTAGGCAAGTCAGGACAGAGAAGAGCTTGGACTGGGCTGAGTGGGATAGCGAGAGAGTTGGTCAGAGACAGCACGCTCAAGTGTTTTGGAGAGAAAAGAAAGAAGGGATACCGGGCTGTAGATTTTGACTTCAGAGGAGTCGAGTGTTGGTTTCTTAATTTATAAGTCAAAGGGGACACGGCCAGTGGTCAGGGATGAGTTGATGAGGGGAGGGGGGAAAAGGGGAGGAGGGGATGGGGTCAAGCGGGAAGGTTGTCAGATGGCCGGACCTCTCTAGTTGCAGGATTTCATCTGGAGAGAGAGGGGGGAAAGAGGTCAAGGCGTATGGTAGTTCTGTGTGAGTGAGACAAGTGGGCTCAATAGGCTGAGTGAATGACGAACGGATGTCGCCAACCTTCTTTTCAAAGGGGGTTGACAAAGTCATCCGCAGAGAGGGAGGCTAAAGTGGGAGGTGGTGGAGGATTAAGGATGGTAGAGAGCTGGAAAATAGTTTCCTAGGGTTAGAGGCAGAAGCTTGAAATGTAGTGATAGAAAGTGGCTTTAGCAGAAGATACAGAGGAAGAGAAGGTAGAGAGGAGGGACTGGAAGCATGATAGAACCTCCAAAATTGTAGCTAAGCTGCCCGCAGCCCTGTTCGGTCAGCAGCCCTGTTCTGTAAGCAGCCCTGTTCTGTAAGCAGCCCTGTTCGGTATGCAGCCCTGTTCTGTATGCAGCCCTGTTCTGTATGCAGCCCTGTTCGGTATGCAGCCCTGTTCTGTATGCAGCCCTGTTCTGTAAGCAGCCCTGTTCTGTAAGCAGCCATGTTCTGTAAGCAGCCCTGTTCTGTATGCAGCCCTGTTCTGTATGCAGCCCTGTTCTGTAAGCAGCCATGTTCTGTAAGCAGCCCTGTTCTGTATGCAGCCCTGTTCTGTATGCAGCCCTGTTCTGTAAGCAGCCCTGTTCTGTAAGCAGCCCTGTTCTGTATGCAGCCCTGTTCTGTAAGCAGCCCTGTTCTGTAAGCAGCCCTGTTCTGTATGCAGCCCTGTTCTGTAAGCAGCCCTGTTCTGTAAGCAGCCCTGTACTGTAAGCAGCCCTGTTCTGTATGCAGCCCTGTTCTGTATGCAGCCCTGTTCTGTATGCAGCCCTGTTCACTCAGCTACAGAGCAGGAGGGGAATGCCGACCAGAAGGAAAGGGGAAATAGATCTTATTTCTTAAAGGTCCAGTGCATTCAAAATCCTGTGTTTTGTATCATATTGTACAACAGATTAATGACACTAACACTGTAAATATGTTTCAAAAATTTGATCAGTGTCTTTTCTTGGTGGTTGCTGGTTGAAAATACAATCTACACAGAACCTTCTAATCAGCAGGTTTGAATGGGCGGGAGTTTTAGCTTTCCATGATGATATCACCATGCAGAAGATTGATTAATGGACCAATAAGAGTTCCAACCCTCTCTGGCAATAACATCTAGTATTCTGTTTTTCAACCTCTCCATTCCGACCATTTCCAGACAGTCCTAGCAAAATTATTGCTTGACAAATAGTTTTTTTCTAAAAAGCCATTTTTGCCCATTTTAATGGAAATCTATTTCAGTAAAGCACCTAATTTTTACCCAGAAATTAATTGATATTGCTACAAAAAATATATACTCGCATTAATAAAACATAAAGGGGGGTTGAAAGACTTTCACCTCTGCCCCCCACCATCCCCCAAACCCAATCCTCCTCCTCTTCATCGTCATCATCATCATTATTGTCATCTTACTGTCTAAACTGGCCTGGTAGGTTGACTATATGTCATACTGTATGCGAGCCTGAGCTATAATGTCAAGTTCCACGTCCACTGAGTATCCTACACTTCCTGTGTGGTTTCAGGGAAGGACAACTCCAACCTCCACATTACACATAACAGCTACATACACACACACACACACACACACACACACACACACACACACACACACACACACACACACACACACACACACACACACACACACACACACACACACACACACACACACATACATACACACACGCAGACACACAGTCATTAACATGCTCTACTGTACTTATTTAGGGAATAGGTTAACGGAGACAAAACAAGATTTAATTAAGTTCATTGTTAAATGATATCTTACTGTTTTTCTTTAATACATCAGAGAATCCTCTGATGTTTTGAATGTGTGGAGAGACTTTCATCTCATCAGTGAAAAATCATAAAGGTGGTTCAGGCGTTTTTTTCTTAATCAATTCGCTCTCTTGTGTTCAGATGCTATCTCATTGTACATCTATCAGTCTCATGGAACCCAGAAAGAGATATAGATATCATTCCATTGTTCCACTGAAAGCTTGGGAGAACGTACATGGAAAACAAGTAACTGGTCGTGCGTCTGGATGTCATTGTCTCTGAGATATTGCTGCTGAGTGAATTCAAAGAGCCTGAAGCAGAGCTAAGCTGAGCCACGAGCTCCGATCGCAGCCTGATAACCACAGGACAGATCAATAAGTGTGTTGTAAAGGTTAACTGCTGTTATGTTGTACGTTGTTATTGGACTACGTGTGTCAAGGTGAATGATACTGACACCCTTTCTCCTCTTCCTGTTCACTGCTGCAGGTTGGGCTGAAGTGGAGGAGGGCCATAGACGAGGGTCAAGTATGGAAGGGTTGAACTTATCGCCTTCTGAGCCAGTCATCCATCCCCGACCCTAACATGATTCCTCATAGCTTCAGCTCATGAATTCAGGTTGGTTGGGCTACAGTGGAATATATCCTTGTTTTTATTATATAACTAAAATATCAATCAAGCTATTAATTACATCATCAACATCTATTGCCACTGACCAAAGTGGATGCTACAGTATTTTGTGAAATGTAGTATGCTCCTCTCTCTAAATGCCATAGACATTTACATTTACATTTAAGTCATTTAGCAGACGCTCTTATCCAGAGCGACTTACAAATTGGTGAATTCACCTTCTGACATCCAGTGGAACAGCCACTTTACAATAGTGCATCTAAATCATTTAAGGGGGGGGGTGAGAAGGATTACTTTATCCTATCCTAGGTATTCCTTGAAGAGGTGGGGTTTCAGGTGTCTCCGGAAGGTGGTGATTGACTCCGCTGTCCTGGCGTCGTGAGGGAGTTTGTTCCACCATTGGGGGCCAGAGCAGCGAATAGTTTTGACTGGGCTGAGCGGGAACTGTACTTCCTCAGTGGTAGGGAGGCGAGCAGTCCAGAGGTGGATGAACGCAGTGCCCTTGTTTGGGTGTAGGGCCTGATCAGAGCCTGGAGGTACTGCGGTGCCGTTCCCCTCACAGCTCCGTGGCAAGCACCATGGTCTTGTAGCGGATGCGAGCTTCAACTGGAAGCCAGTGGAGAGAGCGGAGGAGCGGGGTGACGTGAGAGAACTTGGGAAGGTTGAACACCAGACGGGCTGCGGCGTTCTGGATGAGTTGTAGGGGTTTAATGGCACAGGCAGGGAGCCCAGCCAACAGCGAGTTGCAGTAATCCAGACGGGAGATGACAAGTGCCTGGATTAGGACCTGCGCCGCTTCCTGTGTGAGGCAGGGTCGTACTCTGCGGATGTTGTAGAGCATGAACCTACAGGAACGGGCCACCGCCTTGATGTTAGTTGAGAACGACAGGGTGTTGTCCAGGATCACGCCAAGGTTCTTAGCGCTCTGGGAGGAGGACACAATGGAGTTGTCAACCGTGATGGCGAGATCATGGAACGGGCAGTCCTTCCCCGGGAGGAAGAGCAGCTCCGTCTTGCCGAGGTTCAGCTTGAGGTGGTGATCCGTCATCCACACTGATATGTCTGCCAGACATGCAGAGATGCGATTTGCCACCTGGTCATCAGAAGGGGGAAAGGAGAAGATTAATTGTGTGTCGTCTGCATAGCAATGATAGGAGAGACCATGTGAGGTTATGACAGAGCCAAGTGACTTGGTGTATAGCGAGAATAGGAGAGGGCCTAGAACAGAGCCCTGGGGGACACCAGTGGTGAGAGCGCGTGGCGAGGAGACAGATTCTCGCCACGCCACCTGGTAGGAGCGGCCTGTCAGGTAGGACGCAATCCAAGCGTGGGCCGCGCCGGAGATGCCCAACTCGGAGAGGGTAGAGAGGAGGATCTGATGGTTCACAGTATCGAAGGCAGCCGATAGGTCTAGAAGGATGAGAGCAGAGGAGAGAGTTAGCTTTAGCAGTGCGGAGCACCTCCGTGATACAGAGAAGAGCAGTCTCAGTTGAATGACTAATCTTGAAACCTGACTGATTTGGATCAAGAAGGTCATTCTGAGAGAGATAGCGGGAGAGCTGGCCAAGGACGGCACGTTCAAGAGTTTTGGAGAGAAAAGAAAGAAGGGATACTGGTCTGTAGTTGTTGACATGGGAGGGATCGAGTGTAGGTTTTTTCAGAAGGGGTGCAACTCTCGCTCTCTTGAAGACGGAAGGGACGTAGCCAGCGGTCAGGGATGAGTTGATGAGCGAGGTGAGGTAAGGGAGAAGGTCTCCGGAAATGGTCTGGAGAAGAGAGGAGGGGATAGGGTCAAGCGGGCAGGTTGTTGGGCGGCCGGTCGTCACAAGAAGCGAGATTTCATCTGGAGAGAGAGGGAGAAAGAGGTCAGAGCACAGGGTAGGGCAGTGTGAGCAGAACCAGCGGTGTCGTTTGACTTAGCAAACGAGGATCGGATGTCGTCGACCTTCTTTTCAAAATGGTTGACGAAGTCATCTGCAGAGAGGGAGGGGGGGGGAGGGGGAGGAGGATTCAGGAGGGAGGAGAAGGTGGCAAAGAGCTTCCTAGGGTTAGAGGCAGATGCTTGGAATTTAGAGTGGTAGAAAGTGGCTTTAGCAGCAGAGACAGAGGAGGAAAATGTAGAGAGGAGGGAGTGAAAGGATGCCAGGTCCGCAGGGAGGCGAGTTTTCCTCCATTTCCGCTCGGCTGCCCGGAGCACTGTTCTGTGAGCTCGCAGTGAGTCGTCGAGCCACGGAGCGGGAGGGGAGGACCGAGCCGGCCTGGTGGATAGGGGACATAGAGAGTCAAAGGATGCAGAAAGGGAAGAGAGGAGGGTTGAGGAGGCAGAATCAGGAGATAGGTTGGAGAAGGTATGAGCAGAGGGAAGAGATGATAGGATGGAAGAGGAGAGAGTAGCGGGGGAGAGAGAGCGAAGGTTGGGACGGCGCGATACCATCCGAGTAGGGGCAGTGTGGGAAGTGTTGGATGAGAGCGAGAGGGAAAAGGATACAAGGTAGTGGTCGGAGACTTGGAGGGGAGTTGCAATGAGGTTAGTGGAAGAACAGCATCTAGTAAAGATGAGGTCGAGCGTATTGCCTGCCTTGTGAGTAGGGGGGAAGGTGAGAGGGTGAGGTCAAAAGAGGAGAGGAGTGGAAAGAAGGAGGCAGAGAGGAATGAGTCAAAGGTAGACGTGGGGAGGTTAAAGTCGCCCAGGACTGTGAGAGGTGAGCCGTCCTCAGGAAAGGAGCTTATCAAGGCATCAAGCTCATTGATGAACTCTCCGAGGGAACCTGGAGGGCGATAAATGATAAGGATGTTAAGCTTGAAAGGGCTGGTAACTGTGACAGCATGGAATTCAAAGGAGGCGATAGACAGATGGGTAAGGGGAGAAAGAGAGAATGACCACTTGGGAGAGATGAGGATCCCGGTGCCACCACCCCGCTGAACAGAAGCTCTCGGGGTGTGCGAGAACACGTGGGCGGACGAAGAGAGAGCAGTAGGAGTAGCAGTGTTATCTGTGGTGATCCATGTTTCCGTCAGTGCCAAGAAGTCGAGGGACTGGAGGGAGGCATAGGCTGAGATGAACTCTGCCTTGTTGGCCGCAGATCGGCAGTTCCAGAGGCTACCGGAGACCTGGAACTCCACGTGGGTCGTGCGCGCTGGGACCACCAGATTAGGTGGCCGCGGCCACGCGGTGTGGAGCGCTTTGTATGGTCTGTGCAGAGAGGAGAGAACAGGGATAGATAGACACATAGTTGACAGGCTACAGAAGAGGCTACGCTAATGCAAAGGAGATTGGAATGACAAGTGGACTACACGTCTCGAATGTTCAGAAAGTTAAGCTTACGTAGCAAGAATCTTATTGACTAAAATGATTGAAATGATACAGTACTGCTGGAGTAGGCTAGCTGGCAGTGGCTGCGTTGTTGACTTTGTAGGCTAGCTGGCAGTGGCTGCGTTGTTGACACTACACTAATCAAGTCGTTCCGTCGAGTGTAATAGTTTCTACAGTGCTGCTATTCGGGGGCTAGCTGGCTAGCTAGCAGTGTTGATTACGTTACGTTACGTTACGTTAAAAGAACGACAATAGCTGGCTAGCTAACCTATAAAATCGCTCTAGACTACACAATTGTCTTAGATACAAAGACGGCTATGTAGCTAGCTAGCTACGATCAAACAAATCAAACCTTTGTACTGTAATGAAGTGAAATGAAAATGTGATACTACCTGTGGAGCGAAGCGGAATGTTGACCGGGTTGTTGAAGTTCTATTCGGTAGACGTTGGCTAGCTGTTGGCTAGCTAGCTAGCAGTATCTCCTACGTTAAGGACGACAAATAGCTGGCTAGCTAACCTCGGTACATTAAGATAATCACTCTAAGTCTACACACTCTAAACTACACAATTATCTTGGATACGAAGACAGCAAAGCATAGAGGTAACAGTCATACATACAGTCATACATACAGTCATACATACTGTCATACATACAGTATATGGGGCTGAGCAATTAACAGCTTGTGCTGTACTGTAGCTACTTGGCTGCTTGTTGATGACTTTGTCTCTTGTTGCTGAGGTGCGTTAACTTGCCGGTCCTCAAGGATTATCACTGCTACCAAATTACATAACTGAACTAATGAGTTACATACTCACACAGATTCTACTGTATTCCCAACGGGCCGCCTCAGTCACTGCCTGAGTAAAATACCCCAGTGCTCCCCGAGGTCCCATAACATAACACATCCCTGCCTTCCTGTCTCTCTGTGGAAAGGAGGTGGAAGGCTACAGGGGAAACAGAGGGAATTAAGACTAAATGGAGTGGTTCTTTTTACCTGAAAGGCTGTGCTGAATGAATGGGACACTTTAATAGTTTTCAGTGGGATGCAATGCTCACTATTGTTTCACGTGGCATTCAGTCTGGCGTACCAGTCTAGTTTTATTAGAGGGTTGATAGGGAGCAAGTGTCTGCACCCTGTACTGTACTGTAGCCTACACTATTGTTCCTGATGTACTTAACGTAAAGTAAGGCAACAGCTGCTTGGAGTGAACATTTCTACTGTAAAACATCATTCATGGAATAAAGGTTTTTCTCTGCATTATGTTTCTCCTGGATGGTAGACCAAATATTATTTTACCCCTCCAACACTAAACAGCATGACTGTTGACATTGTGATAGGACTGAAACTGAGACCAAACAAGCACTTGCGGTAGAATAACACTTAACTGGCGGTTTGCACCACTCCTCTCACAGAGCACAAAATTGAGGTTGTGGTGTCATTTGTATTCACGGTAATATTGCTCTGCAAATAATAGTCTGGCTTGTTTAAAGTTTCATGTTCAAGATGCGTGTAGTTTCTCAACCTTCCACCTCGTTCATTTTTTATGAACGCGGCTTCATGCATAGATCTGTAGAGCAAAAACCCAACTAGCCCACAGATTTATACCAGATAAGATTAACAACTAAAATGTTGGTGTTATTTCCCTTGAATAGGCTTTAGGGAGGCATTAACTCAAACATGAAAGCTGCTAGTTTCCTCTCAGTGTATTTAAATATTAGCCATGGCTGTTCACTGAGGTCTAAGTTATGACCTGTTGTATTTATACCATGTGACACTGCAAACGGAGACTCCTCAAACATGAGCTTTGAGATGATTACATTTGTCTAGGAATGTCTTCTACTACACGAGTTGAAGAGAAGAGCAAGCCTGTGAGCCTGCCCAGGGAGCCTGCCCAGGAGCCTGCCCAGGAGCCTGCCCAGGGAGCCTGCCCAGGCAAAAATGTCTGACAAAAACATTAGATTTCATACCACTTTACAATAAGGTAACCTTATACACTTTATTCCATAACACTGTACAAGATCTCGCAACCCTTTATATTTAAGGTACCCTTTTCAACCCTAAGGGTAAAGGGTTTATAGCCAGTTAAGTATGCTTATTTATAAATCATGAATACATGGTATGACTTATGGGGTGATGTTATTTCTTCATAGTAGGAATTATCCAACAGAATCCAATAGAATATCATAGGATCCAATTCAATGGATATCATCTGCAAACAATCAAATACAACAATCATATAATCAAAAAAAAGTTTCAACTGTTGAAATTCTATATCCAGCTAGAAATCCACTTCTAATAGAACTGAAAGAACTTTGCTGGAAGGGACAGATCTTCAGCAATATTTATTATGTTACAATGGGCTTAGCCCCCTAATTAATGAATGTTAATTCCCTTATGGATGTCAACTGTTTATTATTTCTCCCACCAAATGAACATCTACACTGGGTTTGTTATCTTTCTAACTACTACTGTATACTACCTCTAGTCTTTATAATGAGCCTTTTAAAAGACACTTACCTCCGGATGCTAATTGTTTTTGTTTGATTTTGGTGACACTTTATTGGGACCGCTGGTTAATTAATAGCAATTATACATTAACTATTAAGAAGGCACCTTGTTAATTAATAGCCTCAGTTGCAATTAAATTACTGATGTACATACTAATTTAGCAACCAACTTTCCTTAATCCTGTGTAATTTCAAAGGGATTTCCAGAAACAGGAAAAGCGATTATATTATTATAGCCGCAGTAGTTACTGTAGGTGTTAATTAAGACAGTAACTAGAGGGAGCATCTAACAAGTAGGGTAAGGGGCGGCTGGATGGAGCATCTAGTGGGGAGGAGGCAGAGTATCTAGTGGGGAGGGGGCTGGCTGACTGGTGAGCACGCCTGGATAAAGCATCTAGTGTGGGGCTGGATAAGCATCTACTGTAATGTGGAAAGGCTGGGGCATCTCTTCAAGTTCAATGTTTGTTTGTCACATGCACAGGATACAGCAGGTGTAAAACAGTACAGTGAAATGCAAGAAGAAATCAAGCTATATACAGGTCTATGTTGAGGGGATATCTATTGGGGAGGAGGCTGGAACATCTAGTGGGGAGGTGGCTGGAACATCTAGTGGGGAGGAGGCTGGAACATCTAGTGGGGAGGGGGCTGGAATATATCTAGTGGGGAGGTGGTTGGAACATCTAGTGGGGAGGGGTCTGGAACATCTAGTGGGGAGGGGACTGTGGTTGGAACATCTAGTGGGGAGGGGTTGGAACATCTAGTGGGGAGGGGTTGGAACATCTAGTGGGGAGGGGTCTGGAACATCTAGTGGGGAGGGGACTGGAATATATCTAGTGGGGAGGTGGTTGGAACATCTAGTGGGGAGGGGACTGGGGGGAGGTGGTTGGAACATCTAGTGGGGAGGGGTCTGGAACATCTAGTGGGGAGGGGACTGGAATATATCTAGTGGGGAGGTGGTTGGAACATCTAGTGGGGAGGGGACTGGAATATATCTAGTGGGGAGGTGGTTGGAACATCTAGTGGGGAGGGGACTGGAATATATCTAGTGGGGAGGTGGTTGGAACATCTAGTGGGGAGGGGTCTGGAACATCTAGTGGGGAGGGGGACTGGAACATCTAGTGGGGAGGGGGAACTGTGAACATCTAGTGGGGAGGTTGGAACATCTAGTGGGGAGGGGAATGGAACATCTAGTGTGGAGGGGTTGGAACATCTAGTGGGGAGGGGTCTGGAACATCTAGTGGGGAGGGGACTGGAATATATCTAGTGGGGAGGTGGTTGGAACATCTAGTGGGGAGGGGACTGGAACATATCTAGTGGGGAGGTGGTTGGAACATCTAGTGGGGAGGGGACTGGAATATATCTAGTGGGGAGGTGGTTGGAACATCTAGTGGGGAGGGGGCTGGAAACATCTAGTGGGGAGGGGAGGAACATCTAGTGGGGAGGGGGCTGGAACATCTAGTGGGGAACTGGAATCTAGTGGGGAGGGGGGAACATCTAGTGGGGAGGGGGCTGGAACATCTAGTGGGGAGGGGACTGGAATATATCTAGTGGGGAGGTGGTTGGAACATCTAGTGGGGAGGGGGGAACATCTAGTGGGGAGGGGACTGGAACATCTAGTGGGGAGGGGACTGGAACATCTAGTGGGGAGGGGACTGGAATATATCTAGTGGGGAGGTGGTATATCTAGGGGGAACATCTAGTGGGGAGGGGCTGTGGGGAACATCTAGTGGGGAGGGGAACATCTAGTGGGGAGGGGATGGAACATCTAGTGGGGAACATCTAGTGGGAGGGGGCTGGAACATCTAGTGGGGAGGGGACTGGAATTGGAACATCTAGTGGGGAGGGGGGCTGGAACATCTAGTGGGGAGGGGTTGGAACATCTAGTGGGGAGGGGACTGGAACATCTAGTGGGGGGCTGGAGGGGGGGGACTGGAACATCTAGTGGGGAGGGGGCTGGAACATCTAGTGGGGAGGGGGCTGGAACATCTAGTGGGGAGGGGAATATATCTGGAAACATCTAGTGGGGATCTAGTGGGGAGGTGGTTGGAACATCTAGTGGGGAGGGGGCTGGAAACATCTAGTGGGGAGGGGACTGGAATATATCTAGTGGGGAGGTGGTTGGAACATCTTGGAAACATCATTTAGTGGGGAGGGGAGGAACATCTAGTGGGGAGGGGGCTGGAACATCTAGTGGGGAGGGGACTGGAACATATCTAGTGGGGAGGTGGTTGGAACATCTAGTGGGGAGGGGGCTGGAACATCTAGTGGGGAGGGGACTGGAATATATCTAGTGGGGAGGTGGTTGGAACATCTAGTGGGGAGGGGGCTGGAACATCTAGTGGGGAGGGGGCTGGAACATCTAGTGGGGAGGGGACTGGAACATCTAGTGGGGAGGGGGCTGGAACATCTAGTAAATCATCTAGTGGGGAGGGGTTGGGACATGGAACATCTCTAGTGGGGAGGGGGCTGGAATATATCTAGTGGGGAGGTGGTTGGAACATCTAGTGGGATATCTAGTGGGGAGGTGGTTGGAACATCTAGTGGGGAGGGGACTGGAATATATCTAGTGGGGAGGTGGTTGGAACATCTAGTGGTGAGAGGGGGGGAGGGGTCTGGAACATCTATGGGGAGGGGGCTGGAACATTTAGTGGGGAGGAGGCTGGAATATCTAGTGGGGAGGGGGCTGGAACATCTAGTGGGGAGGGGACTGGAATATATCTAGTGGGGGTGGTTGGAACATCTAGTGGGGAGGGGGCTGGAACATCTAGTGGGGAGGTGGTTGGAACATCTAGTGGGGAGGGGACTGGAATATATCTAGTGGGGAGGTGGTTGGAACATCTAGTGGGGAGGGGTTGGAACATCTAGTGGGGGGGGGACTGGAATATATCTAGTGGGGAGGTGGTTGGAACATCTAGTGGGGAGGGGACTGGAATATATCTAGTGGGGAGGTGGTTGGAACATGTGGGGAGGGGTCTGGAACATCTAGTGGGGAGGGGGACTGGAACAATCTAGTGGGGAGGTGGTTGGAACATCTAGTGGGGAGGGGGACTGGAACATCTAGTGGGGAGGTGGATGAACATCTAGTGGGGAGGGACTTGTGGGGAGGGGGCTGGAACATCTAGTGGGGAGGGGGCTGGGGGAGAGCCTAGTGGGGAGGTGGTTGGAACATCTAGTGGGGAGGGGTCTGGAACATCTAGTGGGGAGGGGACTGGAACATATCTAGTGGGGAGGTGGTTGGAACATGGAACATCTAGTGGGGAGGTGGGAACATCTAGTGGGGAGGGGACTGGATATATCTAGTGGGGAGGTGGTTGGAACATCTAGTGGGGAGGGGGCTGGAACATCTAGTGGGGAGGGGGCTGGAACATCTAGTGGGGAGGGGACTGGAATATATCTAGTGGGGAGGTGGTTGGAACATCTAGTGGGGAGGGGACTGGAATATATCTAGTGGGGAAACATCTAGTGGGGAGGGGGCTGGAACATCTAGTGGGGAGGGGGCTGGAACATCTAGTGGGGAGGGGACTGGAACATCTAGTGGGGAGGGGGCTGGAACATCTAGTGGGGAGGGGACTGGAATATATCTAGTGGGGAGGGGTTGGAACATCTAGTGGGGAGGGGTCTGGAACATCTAGGGGGAGGGGACTGGAACAGTGGGGAGGTGGTTGGAACATCTAGTGGGGAGGGGACTGGAATATATCTAGTGGGGAGGTGGTTGGAACATCTAGTGGGGAGGGGACTGGAATATATCTAGTGGGGAGGTGGTTGGAACATCTAGTGGGGAGGGGGCTGAAACATCTAGTGGGGAGGGGGCTGGAACATCTAGTGGGGAGGGGACTGGAACATCTAGTGGGGAGGGGGCTGGAACATCTAGTGGGGAGGGGACTGGAATATATCTAGTGGGGAGGTGGTTGGAACATCTAGTGGGGAGGGGGCTGGAACATCTAGTGGGGAGGGGACTGGAATATATCTAGTGGGGAGGTGGTTGGAACATCTAGTGGGGAGGGGGCTGGAACATCTAGTGGGGAGGGGGCTGGAACATCTAGTGGGGAGGGGACTGGAACATCTAGTGGGGAGGGGGCTGGAACATCTAGTGGGGAGGGGACTGGAATATATCTAGTGGGGAGGTGGTTGGGACATCTAGTGGGGAGGGGGCTGGAATATATCTAGTGGGGAGGTGGTTGGAACATCTAGTGGGGAGGGGGCTGGAACATCTAGTGGGGAGGGGGCTGGAATATATCTGTGGGGAAACATCTAGTGGGGAGGGGGCTGGAATATATCTAGTGGGGAGGTGGTTGGAACATCTAGTGGGGAGGGGACTGGAATATATCTAGTGGGGAGGTGGTTGGAACATCTAGTGGGGAGGGGGCTGGAACATCTAGTGAGGAGGGGTCTGGAACATCTATGGGGAGGGGGCTGGAACATTTAGTGGGGAGGAGGCTGTAATATCTAGTGGGGAGGGGGTTGGATCATCTAGTGGGGAGGGGACTGGAATATATCTAGTGGGGAGGTGGTTGGAACATCTAGTGGGGAGGGGTTGGAACATCTAGTGGGGAGGTGGTTGGAACATCTAGTGGGGAGGGGACTGGAATATATCTAGTGGGGAGGTGGTTGGAACATCTAGTGGGGAGGGGACTGGAATATATCTAGTGGGGAGGTGGTTGGAACATCTAGTGGGGAGGGGGCTGGAACATCTAGTGGGGAGGGGGCTGGAACATCTAGTGGGGAGGGGACTGGAACATCTAGTGGGGAGGGGGCTGGAACATCTAGTGGGGAGGGGACTGGAATATATCTAGTGGGGAGGTGGTTGGAACATCTAGTGGGGAGGGGTCTGGAACATCTAGTGGGGAGGGGACTGGAATATATCTAGTGGGGAGGTGGTTGGAACATCTAGTGGGGAGGGGACTGGAATATATCTAGTGGGGAGGTGGTTGGAACATCTAGTGGGGAGGGGACTGGAATATATCTAGTGGGGAGGTGGTTGGAACATCTAGTGGGGAGGGGGCTGAAACATCTAGTGGGGAGGGGGCTGGAACATCTAGTGGGGAGGGGACTGGAACATCTAGTGGGGAGGGGTTGGAACATCTAGTGGGGAGGGGACTGGAATATATCTAGTGGGGAGGTGGTTGGAACATCTAGTGGGGAGGGGGCTGGAACATCTAGTGGGGAGGGGACTGGAATATATCTAGTGGGGAGGTGGTTGGAACATCTAGTGGGGAGGGGGCTGGAACATCTAGTGGGGAAACATCTAGTGGGGAGGGGACTGGTCTAGTGGGGAATCTAGTGGGGAGGGGGGAATATATCTAGTGGGGAGGTGGTTGGGACATCTAGTGGGGAGGGGTTATATCTAGTGGGGAGGTGGTTGGAACATCTAGTGGGGAGGGGCTGGAACATCTAGTGGGGAGGGGGCTGGAATATATCTAGTGGGGAGGTGGTTGGAACATCTAGTGGGGAGGGGGCTGGGGGGAGGTGGTTGGAACATCTAGTGGGGAGGGGACTGGAATATATCTAGTGGGGAGGTGGTTGGAACATCTAGTGGGGAGGGGGCTGGAACATCTAGTGAGGAGGGGTCTGGAACATCTATGGGGAGGGGGCTGGAACATTTAGTGGGGAGGAGGCTGGAATATCTAGTGGGGAAACATCTAGTGGGGAGGGGACTGGAATATATCTAGTGGGGAGGTGGTTGGAACATCTAGTGGGGAGGGGGCTGGAACATCTAGTGGGGAGGGGTTGGAACATCTAGTGGGGAGGGGACTGGAATATCTAGTGGGGAGGGGTTGGAACATCTCTAGTGGGGAGGGGAACATCTAGTGGGGAGGGGACTGGAATATATCTAGTGGGGAGGTGGTTGGAACATCTAGTGGGGAGGGGGCTGGAACATCTAGTGGGGAGGGGGCTGGAACATCTAGTGGGGAGGGGGCTGGAACATCTAGTGGGGAGGAGACTGGAACATCTAGTGGGGAGGGGGCTGGAACATCTAGTGGGGAGGGGACTGGAACATCTAGTGGGGAGGTGGTTGGAACATCTAGTGGGGAGGGGGCTGGAACATCTAGTGGGGAGGGGGCTGGAATATATCTAGTGGGGAGGTGGTTGGAACATCTAGTGGGGAGGGGGCTGGAATATATCTAGTGGGGAGGTGGTTGGAACATCTAGTGGGGAGGGGACTGGAATATATCTAGTGGGGAGGTGGTTGGAACATCTAGTGGGGAGGGGCTGGAACATCTAGTGAGGAGGGGTCTGGAACATCTATGGGGAGGGGGCTGGAACATTTAGTGGGGAGGAGGCTGGAATATCTAGTGGGGAGGGGGCTGGAACATCTAGTGGGGAGGGGACTGGAATATATCTAGTGGGGAGGTGGTTGGAACATCTAGTGGGGAGGGGGCTGGAACATCTAGTGGGGAGGTGGTTGGAACATCTAGTGGGGAGGGGACTGGAATATATCTAGTGGGGAGGTGGTTGGAACATCTAGTGGGGAGGGGACTGGAATATATCTAGTGGGGAGGTGGTTGGAACATCTAGTGGGGAGGGGGCTGGAACATCTAGTGGGGAGGGGGCTGGAACATCTAGTGGGGAGGGGACTGGAACATCTAGTGGGGAGGGGCTGGAACATCTAGTGGGGAGGGACTGGAATATATCTAGTGGGGAGGTGGTTGGAACATCTAGTGGGGAGGGGTCTGGAACATCTAGTGGGGAGGGGACTGGAATATATCTAGTGGGGAGGTGGTTGGAACATCTAGTGGGGAGGGGACTGGAATATATCTAGTGGGGAGGTGGTTGGAACATCTAGGGGAGGGGACTGGGGATATCTAGTGGGGAGGTGGTTGGAACATCTAGTTGGGAGGGGGCTGAAACATCTAGTGGGGAGGGGGTTGGAACATCTAGTGGGGAGGGGACTGGAACATCTAGTGGGGAGGGGGCTGGAACATCTAGTGGGGAGGGGACTGGAATATATCTAGTGGGGAGGTGGTTGGAACATCTAGTGGGGAGGGGGCTGGAACATCTAGTGGGGAGGGGACTGGAATATATCTAGTGGGGAGGTGGTTGGAACATCTAGTGGGGAGGGGGCTGGAACATCTAGTGGGGAGGGGGCTGGAACATCTAGTGGGGAGGGGACTGGAACATCTAGTGGGGAGGGGGCTGGAACATCTAGTGGGGAGGGGACTGGAATATATCTAGTGGGGAGGTGGTTGGGACATCTAGTTGGGAGGGGGCTGGAATATATCTAGTGGGGAGGTGGTTGGAACATCTAGTGGGGAGGGGGCTGGAACATCTAGTGGGGAGGGGGCTGGAATATATCTAGTGGGGAGGTGGTTGGAACATCTAGTGGGGAGGGGGCTGGAATATATCTAGTGGGGAGGTGGTTGGAACATCTAGTGGGGAGGGGACTGGAATATATCTAGTGGGGAGGTGGTTGGAACATCTAGTGGGGAGGGGGCTGGAACATCTAGTGAGGAGGGGTCTGGAACATCTATGGGGAGGGGGCTGGAACATTTAGTGGGGAGGAGGCTGGAATATCTAGTGGGGAGGGGGCTGGAACATCTAGTGGGGAGGGGACTGGAATATATCTAGTGGGGAGGTGGTTGGAACATCTAGTGGGGAGGGGGCTGGAACATCTAGTGGGGAGGTGGTTGGAACATCTAGTGGGGAGGGGACTGGAATATCTAGTGGGGAGGTGGTTGGAACATCTAGTGGGGAGGGGGCTGGAACATCTATTGGGGAGGAGGCTGGAACATCTAGTGGGGAGGGGACTGGAATATATCTAGTGGGGAGGTGGTTGGAACATCTAGTGGGGAGGGGGCTGGAACATCTAGTGGGGAGGGGGCTGGAACATCTAGTGGGGAGGGGGCTGGAACATCTAGTGGGGAGGAGACTGGAACATCTAGTGGGGAGGGGGCTGGAACATCTAGTGGGGAGGGGACTGGAATATATCTAGTGGGGAGGTGGTTGGAACATCTAGTGGGGAGGAGGCTGGAACATCTAGTGGGGAGGGGGATGGAACATCTAGTGGGGAGGGGACTGGAATATATCTAGTGGGGAGGTGGTTGGAACATCTAGTGGGAAGGGGGCTGGAACATCTAGTGGGGAGGGGGCTGGAACATCTAGTGGGGAGGAGACTGGAACATCTAGTGGGGAGGGGGCTGGAACATCTAGTGGGGAGGGGACTGGAATATATCTAGTGGGGAGGTGGTTGGAACATCTAGTGGGGAGGTGGCTGGAACATCTAGTGGGGAGGGGGCTGGAACATCTAGTGGGGAGGGGGCTGGAACATCTAGTGGGGAGGGGACTGGAATATATCTAGTGGGGAGGTGGTTGGAACATCTAGTGGGGAGGGGTCTGGAATATATCTAGTGGGGAGGTGGTTGGAACATCTAGTGGGGAGGGGTCTGGAACATCTAGTGGGGAGGGGACTGGAATATATCTAGTGGGGAGGTGGTTGGAACATCTAGTGGGGAGGGGACTGGAATATATCTAGTGGGGAGATGGTTGGAACATCTAGTGGGGAGGGGACTGGAATATATCTAGTGGGGAGGTGGTTGGAACATCTAGTGGGGAGGGGTCTGGAACATCTAGTGGGGAGGGGACTGGAATATATCTAGTGGGGAGGTGGTTGGAACATCTAGTGGGGAGGGGACTGGAATATATCTAGTGGGGAGGTGGTTGAAACATCTAGTGGGGAGGGGACTGGAATATATCTAGTGGGGAGGTGGTTGGAACATCTAGTGGGGAGGGGGCTGAAACATCTAGTGGGGAGGGGGCTGGAACATCTAGTGGGGAGGGGACTGGAACATCTAGTGGGGAGGGGGCTGGAACATCTAGTGGGGAGGGGACTGGAATATATCTAGTGGGGAGGTGGTTGGAACATCTAGTGGGTAGGGGGCTGGAACATCTAGTGGGGAGGGGACTGGAATATATCTAGTGGGGAGGTGGTTGGAACATCTAGTGGGGAGGGGCTGGAACATCTAGTGGGGAGGGGGCTGGAACATCTAGTGGGGAGGGGACTGGAACATCTAGTGGGGAGGGGGCTGGAACATCTAGTGGGGAGGGGACTGGAATATATCTAGTGGGGAGGTGGTTGGGACATCTAGTGAGGAGGGGGCTGGAATATATCTAGTGGGGAGGTGGTTGGAACATCTAGTGGGGAGGGGGCTGGAACATCTAGTGGGGAGGGGGCTGGAACATATCTAGTGGGGAGGGGTTGGAACATCTAGTGGGGAGGGGGCTGGAATATATCTAGTGGGGAGGTGGTTGGAACATCTAGTGGGGAGGGGACTGGAATATATCTAGTGGGGAGGTGGTTGGAACATCTAGTGGGGAGGGGGCTGGAACATCTAGTGAGGAGGGGTCTGGAACATCTATGGGGAGGGGGCTGGAACATTTAGTGGGGAGAAGGCTGGGGGAGGGGGGGGTTGGAACATCTCGTGGGGAAGGGTTGGGACAACTAGTGGGGGGGGGTTGGAACATCACGTGGGGAAGGGTTGGGACATCTAGCGGGGGGGGTTGGAACATCTAGTGGGGTAGGGGGTTGGGACAACTAGTGGGGGGGGTTGGAACATCCCGTGGGGAGGGGTTGGGACAACTAGTGGGGGGGGGTTGGAACATCTCGTGGGGAGGGGGTTGGGACAACTAGTGGGGGGGGTTGGAACATCTCGTGGGGAAGGGTTGGGACAACTAGTGGGGGGGGGGGGTTGGAACATCTAGTGGGGAGGGGTTGGGACAAGTGGGGAGGGGTGGAACATCTAGTGGGGAGGGGTTGGGACAACTAGTGGGGGGGTTGGAACATCTAGTGGGGATTGGGACAACTAGTGGGGAGGGGTTGGGACAACTAGTGGGGGGGTTGGAACATCTCGGGGGAGGGGTTGGGGCAACATCTGGGCTGATCGGGAGCAAGCTGGGAGGAGGGGTTGGGATATTTGCAACCATGACCACATTCTACTTGTTTTTACTTATGTTTTCTTTTATAACTGGAATTTTCATACATGTCTTTATCAATCATGGGATTTGTAGGTGTTGGGACAAGTAAACATCTCACAATAGGAAAGTGGGAGGGATTACTGTCTACTGTTCACCCTCTTAATTCCACCAAAACATTTAAAGCAACCTTTTCCTTCAGACTCTGGAACATCTAGTGGGTGGGGTTGGAACATCTAGTGGGGAGGGGTTGGGGCATCTAGTGGGGAGGGGTTGGGACAACTAGTGGGGGGATGTTGGAACATCTCGTGGGGAAGGGTTGGGACAACTAGTGGGGGATGTTGGAACATCTCGTGGGGAAGGGTTGGGACAACTAGTGGGGGGAGGTTGGAACATCTCGTGGGGAAGGGTTGGGACAACTAGTGGGGGGGGGGGGTTGGAACATCTCGTGGGGAAGGGTTGGGACAACTAGTGGGGGGTTGGAACATCTAGTGGGGAAGGGTTGGGACATCTAGTGGGGGGGGTTGGAACATCTAGTGGGGTAGGGGTTGGGACAACTAGTGGGGGGGGGGGGTTGGAACATCTCGTGGGGGGTGGGGTAGGGGTGGGACATCTCGGGGTTGGGACAACTAGTGGGGGGGGGGTTGGAACATCTCGCGGGGAAGGGTTGGGACAACTAGTGGGGGGGGGTTGGAACATCTAGTGGGGAGGGGTTGGGACAACTAGTGGGGGGGGTGGAACATCTAGTGGGGAGGGGTTGGGACAACTAGTGGGGGGGTTGGAACATCTAGTGGGGAGGGGTTGGGACAACTAGTGGGGGGGGGTTGGAACATCTAGTGGGGAGGGGTTGGGACAACTAGTGGGGGGGGGGTTGGAACATCTAGTGGGGAGGGGTTGGGACAACTAGTGGGGGGGGGGGGTTGGAACATCTCGTGGGGAGGGGTTGGGGCAGTTCGTGGGGAGGGGGCTGTGGACTCTGGGCTGATCGGGGAGCAAGCTTGCGGAGGAGGAGGTGGGCTGGGATGTTTGCCTGCACACCATGACCACATTCCTCTTCCACTTGTTTTTACTTATGTTTTCTTTTATAACTGGATTTTGGATTTTCAAGACCAATACATGTCTTTATCAATCATGCTAACATTTGTAGGTGTGTAATACAATGGACAGCACTTACAAGTAAACATCTCACAATAGGAAAGTGGGAGCTTAAAATTCTTGGTCCCTTAGATTACTGTCCACTGCTCACCCTCTTAATTCCACCAAAACATTTAAAGCAACCTTTTCCTTCAGACTCTTTTGTGGACAACCAAATGCATATGTATGCACATAATCATCCACCCAGAGTAATATTGTTCCTATTCATTCAAGCCTTCATTATACAGATACAGTACAAGTGGAGCACTTGGGACCTCAGTGGCACCTTTAGTCCCATCCTAAACATTTTGAAAGAGAAATGCATTTCATAATGGAATATGAGAGTCAACATGCACATTGTCTGATTATGTTAATAGTAAATCCAATTATGCATTTAGCTGTAGTGTAATGCCTGAGAACCTGACAAGGACCGGTGACAATGGGGTCTACCACTGTGGAGTGGAACCAACTCACAAATCATACACTACAATCAGTAGATTGGGTGTTCAGGGATGACCAATGATTGTTATTGGCACACCTTTTACACTTACCTGTTTTCAATGCCCTGCCCCTCCACGTGAAAATGTACAGGAAAATCACATACTGTAAGACAAGTCGAAACTATCTGTATGGCATTGTATTTGACAGCTAACCTCAATAGCAGTGCAAATACATTCGTTATGAGTCACTAATACTTGGCAGACTGTTGTTTAAGTGATATTGCACATGGATATGTTCTGTTTCTGTGCATTACAAATAAGCATTGCAGCTCTCCAACTCCTGATCAATGTGATTTTGACTTTAGTCAGAGAACATGAAGCACTTTCTAAATTAACCAACTGTCAGCGTCCACACTAATTAATGTTTACTAAACTTGAAAGTGCATAGGCTACACTGAGAACCATAATTACAAATATGCCTTCAACAGCAATTTGTTTCTTGGTTGACAGAAAACATAAAAAGTTGGTCTTAAAATGAGCACACAAAGCTCACAAACAAATGTATTTCAAACTATTTCAAGCCCGTTTTGATCCCTCAAGACATCCTATCAGTAACATGTCCCTGATCGGTGAAGAAACTGCGAAACACAGTCAACCCAGCAATTAGTGTAAATTAACAGACATTTTAAAAAATGTCTTTGCTTAGAAAATGGCTGCTTTGTAGTTCAAACAAATTCCACTTTGGCCTTGGAGTGGGAGTTTTTCCAGCGAATGCTTAAATCCTAAAATAAGTACTGCAATCTTCTGGCACAGACGTACTGTAATGCTTTAAAAACAATTTAGCAACTGTCATCGCTGTAATTACAGTAACTAATTACCATCCTAGGCAAACAAATAGCTTAACATAATATGCAGGCCCAATCAATTTTGAAGAAATGCAAATTCCAAAAGCAAAAAAAAAGAAGCCATTTTGGCAAACCTGAAAGGGAATACAGGGGAATAATACACTTTGTTTTATCCACACATAATTCCCAGGGAATATCATATCATGAATATTTGCATTCAGTTCTTATCAGTACATTTGCATTTGCCTCTTATCAGTCGGCAAGCCAGGCACAGCCAGATAGGGAGAGCTGCCTCCATGCAATACACACATTTCTAATGAGTCACGTCCCAGCCTGATATCGTTTTGGCTAGAACTTTATCACCAAAACGAGGAGGTCATTTTTTCGTGGAGTTGGCTCATCTTGCAACTGTCTTTTGAGTTTTTTTCTTTTTTGATGTGATTCAACTGAGATTCATTTTTTAAAGCCCAACAAAAAGGATTATTTTCTCTCTTCCCCCAACTGCAACAGCTCATATCAGTGGCACGTATGCCTGCAATGATTATCACTGTGTCATAAAATGTTTCAGTTTTATCAGAGTATTATTTTATTTGCCACAGCATCCCCCCTCTGAACAGACAGAGCTCATCTGCATGAAGAGAACAGCACCATTTGAAGCAGCAGCAGCAGCAGTGTCGACAGGCAGGCCAGGCGACAGGCTACATACACAGACAGCTCCCACTTCCCATTTCATTTAGTATACATATGCAACAGTCTCCGCAGGGGAAATTTTAAGTAATTGTTTGATAGCGTTTTTGAAAAAGGTATTCCACAATAACAATTTCATGGTGCATTGCAGAGTATAATTATAAATGTGTATTTTCTCCTGAACGGCCGAGTCGAGGAAACACTGCAGGTCAAGTAAAGGATCCTAGTCAAATGGTCGTCTCATTAGTCCAATCTGTTTCTTCCTGCTAATTATTTTTTTCACTCTCTCAACTACTCTGGAATGTCCCACACTGTGTGTATAAGTGTTATGAATAATGATTTTCATTGTAAAATTGTTGTTCGTGCAAATATGTTCTGCATTAATTACAATGTTGATGTGACAAAATGTTAAACATTCTTTTGATGTAACGTAATCATGCATTTATATGCAGCATGCTCTGCTTTCTTAATGCTTTCTGACAGTTCACAGATTTTTATTCGCCGTTAGTTTTGCGTGGAATTAAAATGGCACAAGAGGGGGGAAATAAATAAATAAAGACAACGGAATGATTCAGATAAACCAGACATGTCATCAGTATTGAGACAGACACACTGTAAATAATTCAAGTCAATGATTAGTTTTTTAAGCTAATATAAATGTACATCATAAATAGTCAATGAAAGGGACAATGGCAGATGATTGACCCTCCGTGTGACACACAATGCACCTGTGACTGCAGTGGTTTTAGTGTAGTGATAAGGTACAATATAGTACAGTCCAATACAATACAGTACAATACACAGTACAGTACAATACAATACAGTACAATACAGTATAATACAATACACAGTACAGTACAATACAGTACAGTATAATACATAGACAGTCCAATACAATACAGTATAGTACAATACACAGTACAGTACAGTATAATATACTGTACAATACACAGTACAGTACAGTACAGTACACAGTACAATACACAGTACTGTATAGTACAATACACAGTACAGTACATGCAGAGGCCCATGCAGAAAACAATAGACAGGTGTGAAACACCAAAACAGAGACGTCTCTTATTCTCCAAGGCTTCCTTGGTCAGGGACTTTATCTCAGGAGAATAAGCTGGGAGGGAATGTGAGGATGAATGTATTTATCTCCAACCGTTTGCCAGCCCAGAGAAATCTTTATTCCTATGTAAAACTAGGATACTGGATGGTTTTGGAGGTTGGTCCCTTCTCTGTGTGTTGTATGGCTGCTGCAGCTTGGTAGAGGGCAGCCAGCCGGCTTCACCTTAAGTATTTCCTTTAAATCTTATCTCACCCTTTGTTTAAACAGAGGAGCAAAGACATTCCACTTTGCCAGCCCTTGAACACATTGAGGCTCCATTCTGTTGTATTTCTGCAAGGAAATTGTCTCAACATTACAAGGAAAATTCAGGGATTGAGGTGCAATACGTATTTGCAACATATATAGCAAGCACAATATTTTGTATATAAAAAAGGACAGACGGCCGGACGAACGGACAGACGGACGAACAGATAGACAGCAGTAAAGTCAGGCTGGTGGTCGTCTCCACGTGTCCCTTCTCCCCTTCTAGGCTTCTTCCAGGCTTCTCCCAGGCTTCTCCCATGATTATTCTAGGCTTCTCCCAGGCTTCTTCCAGGCTTCTTCTAGGCTTCTCCCAGGCTTATTCTAGGCTTCTCCCAGGCTTCTTCCAGGCCTGCCAAAGTGTGCCAGGAGCTTAGTGCTATATGGATCAGTCCAACAGCACACCATACTCTGCTCTGGTCTCCCTCACACTGTTTTTCAGCAGGCTGCCTCTGCCTGCCACTAACCCCATTAGCCACGTACAGCCAATAGTCAACAGGCTTGCTGTGTGTCTCTGTCTGTATCTACCTCTCTCTCTGCCAGTCCTATCTACAGTATATATCTACTAGTCTCTCTCCCTCTTTCCCTCTCTCTCTCTCCCATTTTCTCTCGCTCTCTCTCCCTCTCTTTCCATCTCTATCCCCTCCTCTCTCTCTCTATCTCTCTCGCTCTCCCTGTCTCTCTCCCTCTCTCTCCATGCGCCAGCATTAGGTCCAGAGTCAGGTTCTTGGTACATGTGAGGTCGGCGCATTAGTGCCCCATTCTTCCCCCTCTCTCAGAGGGGGTCCACTGTCCGCTCCGACTTCTACAACTGGTGAGCTGCCATCGAACCAAAACACTGTTAATCACAACCTCATGAGTGACTAAAGGCCTCACAAATGAGCACAGAGATGGTGTTTGCCGAGCGAGGATATGGGGGCCTTCCAAGGCAACAGAGCAGCAGGCCAGTCTTTGTCTGTGGATCTGGGGCCGCATTCTGTTTGGCTGCCTTTGGGGCCAGTGGGGACGGGATAGAGAGTCTTTGAACACAGCATTTGCAGCTTTTGAAAATAAGCTTGTGGGTGATGGAGATGTTGCTCGGGCATAATGGATGGAGACTGAGATTAAACTGAACCTCTGTCTATTTCTAGACAGTTGATACTGTTAGGAGTAGCAGAGATGTATTTAGATGGAATAGGCTGCTGCTGTGGTGGAAAGCTACAGTTCTGTATTAACCAATGCGAAAGTGACTTCACAGGTCTTTTGATTCAGTAAACTTAGTGCCATCAAATTCAACTATTATCTGTATGATCTTTGGCTTTCACGCAAACATACACATACACATGCACACACACACACACACACACACACACACACACACACACACACACACACAAACACGAACACATACTGAAAATGGACTGTTTAGAGCGGTTGAAATAGCATATGATGGAAGACAGAGTCTGGGCTGGGTGGAGTAGTACTGATTAAGTGATTGGGAGCATTCTGTTACTGAAATGTTCTCTGCAATCCTGACGATAACATCATCTTTGGCTTTATCTCTATTCTTGAACTAATTTTAAACATTCCCCTCTGCTCTCTCTTCACTACATACTGTCCTCTTCTTTTGGCATCCACTTTCATTACTGGACTTATCTCATACATCCTTCCTTTCTGTCACTCTGTTTATTGTGTGGCAGGGGTTCGAAGATTAGCTGTTCCCACATACTCCGAACACCCTTTTATAATGAAGGCTAGCTCCCATCCAGCTGCATTGCACGCCGGTGCACTGCAGTGTGCAGGCCACTGCAGTGCTAGGAAGGAACTAAATATGGATTTATAGTTGAGGTAAATTAATTAGACTATCTGTGGAAAGATGGACCCGAAAACAGATGCATTTAATCTGGCAATGCATTTTTTATTGAATAGTTAATCCCATGAAAAATACAATGTCTGCTGCCATATAATAGTATATCATCCCAGCAGATTCTTTGCATATACAGTGCATTCAGAAAGTATTCAGACCCCCCCAGCCCTTTTTCCACATTTTGTGACGTTACAGTCTTATTCTAAAATTGGAGTGGTAAATTCAATCGATTGGACATGATTTGGAAAGGCACACATTTGTCTTCATAAGGTCCCAGAGTTGACAGTGTACGTCAAAGCAAAAACCAATCCACTCCTCAGTAAAAGGCACACGACAGGCTGCTTGGAGTTTGCCATAAGTCACGTCTGGAGGAAACCTGGCCCTATCCCTACAGTGAAGCATGGTGGTGGCAGCATCATGCTGTGGGGGTGTTTTTCAGCGACAGGGACTGGGAGACTAGTTAGGATTGTGGGAAAGATGAACAGAGCAAAGTACAGAGAGATCCTCGATGGAAACCAGCTGCAGAGCGCTCAGGACCTCAGACTGGGGCAAAGTTTCACCTTCCGACAGGACAACGACCCTAAGCACACAGTCAAGACAACGCAGGAGTGACTTCGGGAAGTTTCTGAATTAGAGGTTGACCGATTAATCGGAATGGCCAATTAATTAAGGTAGATTTCAAGTTTTCATAACACTCGGAAATCTGTATTTTTGGGACACAGATTTTTTTTTACACCTTTATTTAACCTTTATTTAACGAGTCAAGTCAGTTAAGAACACAATCTTATTTTCAATGACGGCCTAGGAACAGTGGGTTAACTGCCTGTTCAGGGGCAGAACGACAGATTTTTACCTTGTCAGCTCAGGGATTCAATCTTGCAACATTAGAGTTAACTAGTCCTACGCTTTAACCACTTGCCTCTCATTGCACTCCACGAGGAGCCTTCCTGTTACGCGAATGCAGTAAGAAGCCAAGGTAAGTTGCTAGCTAGTGTCATGACGTTGGCCTCTTTGGGAATAGCAAGCCCCATTCCCCTCTCCCTGCCTCCCCCTTTCCTCCTTCAACTAGGTTGTTGTGGTCAGAGAGACGTCGTAAATTCCTGAGAATCTCCTCATGGACACACAGTATGATCGGTGAAGAATCCAGCTACGAACTGGTCCGTCTGTCACAACTTGGGGAAGCTCATGTGAGACGGTGTGGCCACATTACCATAACGCTGTTTATATAATAGACTCAGATATGAGGTTTACATCTAATTGTTGTATAAGATGAATGAGTGAGTATGATACTGTTTGTATAATTGTGTCATATGATTTCGGACTGTTTAATGAAGAAAAATACAATTCCCTTTTGATTTGAACAAAATCAGAGGACCGCCCCTGAGCCCAGTTAGGGTCAGACATCCTGGGACCGCCCTCTTCGGTCCGTCCGAATAAGACCCCCACTCGGGTTTTCGATCAGCAGACCGAGCTTACCTCAATTACGAGATGGCTAAAGGTTGCAGACCATGTTTTTCTCCATTAGGAGGGCAAAGGTTGTAGACCATTGCTGAATCTTTTAACCATACCACGTGGTTAAACTCTTAAACTATCGATACCGACAGAATAAGAACAAGTCTTTGATATTAATTACTAGTCTGCAGCTAGGAATTCGGTATCATTGAACGCGAATAACGACAACCGCCGAAACATCCATTCTATAACCACAACCGAGAGAGAGAGGGAGAGAGACGGACAATTCTACAAAATAAACAAACTTTTCACCAGCAATCAAGACGACACACTGAGCGTAAATATATATATATTGATTGCAATTGTTCCCGAATGAGTGAGCGTTCATGTGTAAAGGATTAGCATTTCAATTGTTATAATTATCACTCTGTAGTGACTTCTTAGTCGACCCCCACTTCTCCTTTTGTCTAACAAGCTGCCATGCCGGTTTAGCCCACTAGGGCACATTCTCCTATCATTACATTTACCTTGTTTGTTTGTTTGTTCATGCATTTCTGTGAATTACTTAGTTAGTAATAAATAAATTATTTAAGACAATTGATGTATGGATGACTCTTAGTGTAGACTGGGTTCGTGCAGATAACCAACAATTTACGACGTTTGGAATGAGACTAACGTGGGGTAAAGTAAATAATTCATTAATTCGAAGACTAATTGATCATATAAAATGTCAGAAAAGTTATTTTAGGAAATGATAACTTTGTAATCTGAATATTTTTCCTTGGTGCCCCGACTTCCTAGTAATTACAGTTACATGATTAATCAGTCTAATCGCATAATAACTAATTACAGAGAATCTTTGATAAAAAACGATCAGTCTTCAGTTAATGATAGTAAAGACACGACACTAGCATTAAACTTATTTTATAAAAAACAATTAATCATAATCACTAGTTAACTACACATGGTTGATGATATTACTAGTTTCTCTAGCATGTCCCGCATTGCATATAATCGATGCAACGCAGGGGGATGATTTAACAAAAGTGCATTTGCAAAAATAGCACAATCATTGCACGACTGTACCTAACCATAAACACCAATGCCTTTCTTAAAATCAATACACAGAAGTATATATTTTTAAACCTGCATATTTAGTTAAAAGAAATCGATGTTAGCAGGCAATATTAACTGCTCCCCCAAAAATATACCAATATACCAATGCCCCAGGGGACATCGCCCTGTGTAATCTGTCGGATGGGATGTTAAACGGGTCTCCTGACTCTCTGTTGTCACTAAAGTTCCTATGGCACGTATTGTAAGAGTAGGGGTGTTAACCCCGGTGTCCTGACTATATTCCCAATCTGGTCTTCATTCCATCATGGCCACCTAATCATCCCCAGCTTCCAATAAGCTTGTTCATCCTCCTCTCCTCTGTAACTATTCCCCAGGTTGTTGCTGTAAATGAGAATGTGTTCTGAGTCAACTTACCTGGTTAAATCACATTCAAAACAATGACTGTTAATACTGTATCATGGATTATTACAAGGAATGGAAACGGAATGTATCCCAATGAGCCGACGATATCATCAATGAGATTCCTGTCTCAGTCCCGCTTTCTGCATGCAGTGAGACCTTCCCACTTCCAACAAAACCATACGCTGTCTTTCTCATCTGCACCATATCACCCCGTCTGTACTGCAGAAATGTAATTGCATCACTCAACAAGCAGGTTAAGATGGAGGGCTGGAGAAATTAACATATTCATTTTTCTTTTTTACATTGAACATTTCCCAGTTGTTTTAATAACCAATCTCAGACCTGTGATCTAATCTACACGAACAGTACAAGTAATTAAAGTTAAAATTAATTACTGTCTTTGCTGATATTTTAATAACAGGGCTTTGAGTTTTGTAGCCAGGAAGTTGATATTTTGTCATCCGTGTTTTATCTCTTACGGCCGTGCGTGATTGTCTGTACTTAATGTAGCCAGGAAGGAGAGCAGGAAATGGCAGATAAAGAGGAAAGCCTCTCCTTTCCCCACGCTCCTGACCGTAGCACCCCTCTTGACAGCTTCCACCCCCCACCACCACCCTCTTCTTCTTTTACCGCTTCCTTTATCATGACAGTATTTAGAGAAGATATGGTAAGACTGAGCAGGCCTTATGATAGAAATTATACAATTGTTCATTAGCTAGTGGAGATAATGCCCCCTCAGGTCTCGTCTTCTCCCTTTGGGATCTCATTTAGCACTGGGAGCATTCAGCTCTGCATACAGTACCCTGCCACGCGGCTATAGACGTGACACCACACAGAGCCCTGCTCTGATCTGAACGTCTCTCTGCCACAGAAACAGTGCTATTGGAAATGTCAAGCTATCTGAAGGGGAATGTATGGCCTATAGGCCCTGAACACACTCTAATAAGCATGGTGGGGAGTGCCCCTGTGGTGTGTGTATGAGTGATGCTACTACGACGCTTGTCCTGTCATTTTTCCTATAGGCTATTATGTTTCAAAGGGAAATGGTCTGCTAATACTGAATGTCATTGATCAGATAGAGATACAGGAGAGGCATAGTTAACTTTTATTCTTTAAGAATTTGGAGTGCCTAAAATAATGAATGTAATGATTTCGGCACGTGCTTCACCTCTTTAAGCTTATACATGCAATATGGAAAACTTTGGCCATCATATGGTTCAACATGTTGTCAGAGAACGCATTCACGGTAAACCCTGCCGGTGTCAGCTCAATTGGAAATGACCTTAAGACGTCAGGTGCAGTGTGTTTGTCTATAATGTGCCTTTGGTTGATTCTCGACCTAATTATACTGTATGCTAATACACTTTCTTTTGACTTTAGCGTTTTCCTTCATAAACTCAAAAGCTATATATAAGTAATGAGCGCTGGTCATGTCACACTGAATCTACAGTTATACTGTGCAAAACAATCATGATTCTCAATGCCAAGAACAGACCCAAGTGTTGTGACAAACAGCCACGTTCCCCTCGTCGTCTCCTGGATCATCTATAAGGCGATTTCAACGTGCAGAAGATCAACTGTTTGGAGAGGGAAGACTGTGAGACAGACAGGGGATTAGAATCGACGGCCGGATCAGAATGAGATGAACATTACATTCAGAGCCACACGGGTTTATCTGCCCTTTCACGACTGCTGTCATCATCTGAGAGTTCCCCTCAGCCCAGCCGCCTCGCGCCTCGCAGCCAAGATGACAAGCTTTCTGTTCTGCCTTTCGGCCGCAAAAAGTTCCACTTCTGGAAAAAAAGTTGTCTTGCAAAACTTTTATCATAGCGACCCGCCACAGAACCTATAACAGTTGTTTGAACGAATGAACCAAATGAAGAAGTCTGGAGGTGCCTTAACCGATAGGTGAAAATCACGGAATCAAATACCTACATCGAAGGCAAAGAAATCAATGTTCCTGAAAGAGATATGAGAGTGAAATATTTGATTAGAATAACCTGGGAAATGTCCTCTGCTTACAAGCCTTTTGGACATTTCTGGCAAAAGCTGTCTCGAGTATAAAATAGATTTGTTTGTTGCAATTTTGTAAGTCCTTTATTCAATATATACATATTGAATGATCATGTGCTAATGTTCAAGTTACACATAGCTACATATCTCAAGTTCAGAAAGTTTGAATGGAGATTTTAATTGGAGAAAAGCATGTGTGGGCAAGGCTTCATTCAAAGATCCCTAATTCCTTAGTAGACAGCCATCTACATTTATTGGTGATGCAAGGGAAGTCATTTTTATTTTTCTAGGTTTTATGCCCTGATATTGGTGGCTTCATATATGTAGCCTACAATGTCATTTTGGAATTGGGCTGTTACGTCTAAAGGTCTCAGTGAAGGATTGAAGTGGACTTCAGATAGACGGCCTGGCCTCTATACATGTGCCATGCAGTTCACAAACACACATTTGGCGTTAACATTAATGTTGTCGCTCAGTGTGAGAGATCTGTAACATTAAAACATGGCTCTATTTCAACATATCATATCTTATCCCAGCCCCATGGACAGTGTTTGTAGAGTCGGGTAAGGAAGTGGATACCCTCCTGTGAGGCTTGGCATGCTGTACTACTGCTACTGAGCCACGGTGGTGTCTATGGCTGTGGCTGTGTAACCATCTCCCATGGTACTAGACACGTTATGAGAGGTGATTAGACTATCTATGTCTGTGTCTGAGGGGACAACAGATGGAGCGACAGGACGTTGTGGAGGGGCGATGGTAATTAGGGGGAGAAAGGAGAGAGAACGGCAGCTTCAGAGCCACTGAGTTCAGTGAAGTCTTAAACAACACTACCCGAGTGGTACGGGCGCTTGTGTTGCCCTTTGGCCACTCAACATGCCACTGTTACACTCTACTAGAGTGTTTTCACATTACATGTCCTTTCCCCTATTTTTGTGGAAAAAATATGTTAACATATATTAACTTTGTGACAAATCACTGTTCTTATGTAATATAAAAGCACTGGAACAGACAAGTTAGAGCTTGGGTGCAAGGGTATCTCAATAAAAGCATATCCCTCTGAAGAAACAACATTGTAAAAAGAACACACCTGACCTAAAGACTGAAGCAGAAGGAATGACCATTGATAGTCTTGAGGGCACATACACTCCCCTCTCAACTAAATTAATTATATATTACGCACCCTTCATCTAACACACTCCAAAGGCCGGGTATTGACTCTTCATTTCCTCCTTACACACACAGGCTAAAGAGATGGTTAATTTCTCCATAGGATTAATTACTTTGTCATCCATCAATCTGTGGGACCATGAAATAGCCACAGAGCCACTGAGCGAGCTGCCTGCAGGTTACTGGTGAAATTATAGCATTGGAATCCCCATGGGGCGCATATTAATGAGTCTACACAGACGTGTTAACAATTCACATTAAAATGTAATGCATTCTTTAATTAATTAAGCTCTCATTTATAAACATCTAACACTTCCCACTCACTCCAAATGTGACCTAACAATAGAGTATTCATGTTTTATGTTAGAGGCATAACATGTTTAAATGTCATTAATACATGGACACCAAGATAAACACATTTTTTCAATTCTATTAGCAGTATTAGGTGATGTCTTTAAAAAAGAGGGTTCCCCCATTTTAGACCAAATAATAATTGCAAATAATAATTGGTCGGCATGGTCATGGTAACATTTGAGTTAAATTGGTGCAGAAGTGCTTGTATATCAAAGAGAACATTTCACATTTTAGCCATGAACTTCTTCATTTGAGAATGACTTAGAAAGGCAATCATGTACAACTCTGAAACCAGTGTGGGTCGTCCTATAAACTCAAGGTAGGATTTCATGATATCGCCAGGTTAGAAACCACACAATACTGGCCAACTCCATAACATTCTAGGGACGGTCACTCAAACATTTTCAAGAGGGTCAGCATCTTTGCAGTCCAGAGTCCACATTAGTCTCAGATTGATCTTGGGGGAAATGGTTAATTATCAGGGTTACCCAGACAGGAGCAATAGCAGACAGCCAAAAGCACAGTGGGAGTTTTAGAGAACGGGTAATCGCCAAGGTGCGTTAGCCATGTTCAGAGGAATGGCAAATCAAACGACTCAACGTACTGCAGAATATTTCAGGGTTTTACTGGAAATGATTTACAAAATACATAATAGTAACATTTTGATAAGACATTCTCTGTGATGATGTTCCAGTTTTAAGAGTACCAGGCCTTTACTGGGGGATAACATGATATTGGCTAGATTTGGTCCTTTCCAGTTTGGCTTTAATCAATCAAAGACATGTTTCTCAGAGGTTAAACCATATTCTGTATCCATACATGTCCATATCATATCCACATGTCCAACAGGCTCTGTTTTCTGCCACTTTAATATTTTAGCCTCTTGCAGTATTGACTTGTGGATTTTATGTAATTTTCAGAGCAAAGATTAAATAATGTCAAAGACAACAATTTATGAGCAAAAGAAATACATACAACAATGTTGATTTGATAAGGATGTATATATCCTCTAAAGGATGAACACAGAAGTGTGAATTAGCACAACACATGCTCTGTTTGACTGCTCAGCGCTGAGCCAAATTGTCTTCCTACCATAATCACTTTGTTGTTAACGACATCTGAGGCATGCAGTGTCACCCCTGCCTTGTAATCAAACAAACCTCATTTGGGTCAGCCATTTTGGCTCCAGGTGAACATCTCAACATCATTATTATGGTCCTTAAATCCCCACCTCTGTCCCCTACCAGAACCACAATGGACGCTGGTCGCCGGAGGAGCTGGTGAGAGAAGCAGGAACAGCTGTTCGTCATCTGTCTTGTCTTGTCACTGCCTGTCTCACTAGCTTTCTCATTACATGTTGGGGCATTTTCTGAAGTTTTTGGTTGTGAATTTCACAATCCATGATGCACATCAGAAAGGACTGAGACTTTGTGTTTGAGATTTCCCTTCCAAGCCTCTCTCTCTCTCTCTGCCGGTGGGACCCGCTGCAGTCCTTGGGCTTTTCATCAGCTGCCATTTTCGACGGCATGCAGTAATTTCATGGCTCATTGCAAGCGCTGAAAACCTTTGAAACTGCAAATGTTAACTTTGCCTGGCCCGGAGCCATTTAGGAAGCGATTAATTTAGCAAACAGAAGTGAGACACTTTCTCCTCCTAGCCTTCGCATAATTTTTGGGCTTCTATCGGTATTCGAGTTAGAGTGAGCAATGTAATGACGATTTCTGTAATTGTGGCAGTGTGAAAACGCTTCCTCCCTCGACCGCCCTATCTAACTCCATCTCTCCTGACTGAACCTCGTCTGCTTCCTTGTACAGTGAGAGCACATACTGGAGCAGATTGAGAAGAGGAGGAATCACTTACAACAGGCTTGACCTTATTTCTTGTAGCAAGTTGTTAAAACATCTAAAGGATCATGTTTGTTTATTATGAGTTCAGACTCTCCCTGCTGTGTGATTCTCAAATTCCACATGTGTAATGTATGTACTTTGATACTACAGTACTGTATAACTCCTCTGTCATACATTCAATACAGAAGAGTTTTGGTGACTCTTTATCGGAACTTTCATTAACAAGCCATTATAAATGCTTATACATGTTTATAAATCATGAAATATGTATTTATTCAGGTGCTTATTAATGCATATTCATGTAAGTTATTTTAAAGTGTCACCTGTTTTGCTGTTTTGTCTTTGGTAGTCTCAGAAAGTAATTTCTATTCTGTTGGAAGACTGTTTATGCGTATGTGACCAGTCTTCCTGAGGGCTGTGTGTGTAATCAGTCAGTGGTTGTGTGAAGCTCTGTGCAGCTCTGTGCAGCTAGGCATGGTAGAGGCAGAAGGCTGTGGGTCGACCAGCCATCCCCTACAGCTGTCCCCCTGCGTTCTGGCACACAATACTGACTGAAACATGAAAACAAATTCTCCGGCCTCACTGCAATTAATTTCTCTTTGCGGGGATACCTTCAGTTTTGACAACATAACATATAGCAGGTTGTGTACAGAAAATCTGTCGCTGCTCGGAACAAGAACAACAACCTACGAAAGCTGTTTTTCCCCAAGAGTAATTTATCACTCCTTGGGGGAGCAGTAGTCTAGCCTACATTTCACATGATGGACACACCATTGTAACGTAAGAGTAGGGATTTCAAACTATTGTCAATACAGACGGTTCAAGAGAATGTTTTGTAATAGAATCCGTTATGGAAATGAATACTTTTCTACATGGTAACAACACAGATACCGCAATATCCAACCAACTGTGTACTTTCAAAAACAAACCAGACCCACTTCAGTGTAAAGTACTGCAAGGTCAACAACTCTTGAGAGAGAGAGAGCTGTTAAATGTTAAATAGATCCATATTTATATTTTGGTGTGTGTGTTTAGGAAACAACTGCTTCCTTACCTGGATGTCTAGAACCACATCTGTTTCCTGTTTTAACATGGCAACACTGCAATCTCCCTATGCCATTAATTTTATTGAAACCCATTCACATAACCACAAGATACTGGGCAGCAGTGTTCAAACGTTCCCCCCACCCTGCTTATCATAAAGGTCCCACATGTCCTAGCAATATCCCCCAAATAAAAATGATACATTTCTCCTAATTACGTCTCTCGAACAATGTTGTTGGACAGCCAAAGACATCAAATGAAATAGTGTTCTGATACCGCGAAAGTGGAGTCAAGGTCTTATATTTTCATGGCAGGTACATTGGACAGATAACTATGAGGACGAGAACAGTAATTATAGTGGGGAAATGACATCAGAAATTAAGGTAAATTGTGAAAGGGTTGGCTCTATAAATGGGTTTGAGCCATGAATTAAAAAGGCCATTAACTGGGAAGAGTCAGGTGTTATCCTCACTGTGACCAAAAAACAAAACAAGTGCACTAAATTGTGTGTGTGTGTGTGTGTGTGTGTGTGTGTGTGTGTGTGTGTGTGTGTGTGTGTGTGTGTGTGTGTGTGTGTGTGTGTGTGTGTGTGTGTGTGTGTGTGTGTGTGTGTGTGTGTGTGTGTGTTGGGTTGAGAGGCATATTACCAATAAAGCTTTTCAGTTTTGTGGTGATTTGTTGTCTATTGTTCCACACATAAACATACATTAATATATTGAAAGATTGGTGTGACTTGACTGAATGGTTGAACCAATGTATTATCCCCCCAACATACCTAAAAACAATTGTTAGTTCAGTGTACATTAGGATGGAAATGGCATGACTCTCTCTCTCTCTATTAAAAATCATGACATTTCATTTCAGAAACAGTGTAGTTCAGTGTACACCCATCTTTTCTGTACTTCTGTGGACACTAACCCTGTATCTCCCTGTGTGCCATGCCATGCACAGCATTCAAATTCAAAGAGCAGAAAATTGTCCTGCGAGCAAATTGTTGCTTAGTGACTCTATATCAAAGCCAAAGGATCAGAGTTTCATTCCACCACCGCAGTTGTTTGGAAGACTGGCCACAGTTTTTATCAACCGCGTGTCTCATCTTTTCATTTTCAGCCCAGAGAAATGTACAGGTGTTGAGAGAGCTCCCCTGTCTGATAGGAGAGGAGACTGGGCCAACAAGGTGACCGGGCAAAATTAGATGAAGTTTTCTTTTTTCATTTAATCAAAGTTGCTCCAGTCTGATGCCTTCTCCCTGGGCCAGATGTCAAATGTTTTCTATTGATGTCAATGCAGAAGTAATCACAAAGTCAATCCAATTCACAGATGCCGACTAGCTAGTTTCTGCACCGACCCGTTAGTCTCACCACTGCATCACACTGTTCACTGAACACCTTTGAGGCATGTGAGATTATTTCCTCCATCTGAAGAAGTGTAACCTCTAGAAAATAAGTCAATCACAGCATAAAGTAATTAAGCACATTATCAACGGTGAGGTTAATTAGAGGGCTAGCTAGACCAGTAGCATTGCAAACAGCAACAGCACGCACACATAGTATTTCCTTTTTTTTTTTTTTTACATTAACCTACAAAAGCTGATTCTCACTGTTTGGATTCTGAAATTGATTAAAACAACTTTCAATCAAATTCAATTAATGAATACTCTATGTAGATCAAAGCTATTTCAATGTTTTGTCCTAACATTGCATGGCTCTGCTGCTGGCTCTTTTTTTACTGAAGCAGTCAAACAATTCATTGAATTGCATCAATTTAGACTACCACTCCATTGCAGGCAGAAGAGTGGCGAATTAAAGGTAGAATTTCCATAAGCAGCATTAGGCTACCTGTGATTTGATGTATTGTATGCTGTTGTTTATAACATGAAAGAAGAGCACTGTGCTGAAATATTATAAGACAGTGCAGACAGCCTCTATCTCTGAAGCACAGACCAGTCTGAAATGGCACATGGTTGCATGGTTACAATAGCAAGACTATTCCATAGTTATTGACAACCAACCTATATTCTCTGTCTCGTTTCAGAGTGATATGTCCCTCATGTGCTACTCACTGTCAGCTACACTACTGTTCAAAAGTTTGGAGTCACTTAGAAATGTCCTTGTTTTTTGAAAGGAAAGCGACTTTGTCCATTAAAATAACATCAAATTGATCAGAAATACAGAGACATTGTTCATGTTGTAAATGACTATTGTAGCTGGAAACAGCTGATTTCTTATGGAATATCTACATAGGCGTACAGAGGCCCATTATCAGCAACCATCACTCCTGTGTTCCAATGGTACGTGGTGTTAGCTAATCCAAGTTTATCATTTTAAAAGGCTAATTGATCATTAGAAAACCATTTTGCAATTATGTTAGCTCAGCTGAAAACTGTTGTTCTGATTAAAGAAGCAATAAAACTGGTTTTCTTTAGACTAGTTGAGTATCTGGAGCATCAGCATTTGTGGGTTCGATTACAGGCTCAAAATGGCCAGAAACAAAAATTGTTCTTCTGAAACTCGTCAGTCTATTCTTGTTCTGAGAAATTAAGGCTATTCCATGCGAGAAATTGCCATGAAACTGAACATCTCATACAACGCCATGTACTATTCCCTTCACAGAACAGAGGCACGGTGCACAACTGAGCAAAAGGACAAGTACATTAGAGTGTAAAAAACGACATTTCTAAGTGACACCAAACTTTTGAACGGTAATGTATGTGAAGATGGTCCTATCTAGTGAACCTTGTTTCTGGAACTTGTGGCTGAAGAGGTATGTAATTGTAAAGGTAGGTAACAGGGATTTCTTCTGTCTCCATGTTTGTCCCTCATATAGTTATCAAAATAATAATCTTAGTTGAGCTTTCTGTGCTTGACAAAGCTATGGTTCTTCTTTTGTTTAAAAACAAAAAGCATAAGGAGTGCTCAGCCATGACAAAACAGATGCTTGCATAAAACTTTAAAGCAGGGATATAGACTGACAGCTCATATTCTCCCTCCATCTCTCTCTCTCTCTCTCTCTCTCTCTCTCTCTCTCTCTCTCTCTCGCTCTCCCTCTTTCTCTCTCTCCCTCTCTCGTTCGCTCTCTTTCTCTCTCCCCTCCTTTTTTTCTTTAAATGGTATGAAGGTTGAGATGGCTGGAGTCCAAGATCATCATGCCCGAGACCACACAGATGAGGAGAGATAACAGTTGTCTCTCTCTGTGAGCCTCTCTCACACAGCCTGCCATGTTTCTATACAAGTAGCAGGAGCAGGGAGGGATGTGGTGGGGGGAAGCCACCTGCGGCCGTGACATCACCGCTGTAGAGGCCAGGCCCAAAGGCTCCGTGGGCCCCCGCCTGTCTTATCGCGTATCATGTATCACCTGCAGTTCAACGTCAAGCCCAAAGAGACAGATTTCATCTGTCATCTCTGAGAGGATCTCAATATAATTCAGTCCAACCGATCTGACAACCATGCCGGCCGAGAGAGGAGAGAAGGGATTGAGTTGCCAAACCTAATCTTTCAGATGAGAAGGCCTTTTTCTGCCCAGTCATGTCCTTGTGTGCATTTGCAAAGGAGGGGATGAGATATCAGATCTGGCTGTTATTCGAAACAGCATCTTGGGTTAAGTGGGTCCTGTGGTTTCATTCCTGTTTAAATTGAATACATGAACAACTCAACTTACTGTTCGTTTTGTTTCAGGGTAATACAATACTGTTTCACATGCTGAGGTATTTCAAGTACTCCAAGAATTTCATGTAGTTGTTCAAGGACAGTGGAGGGGATGTACAGGGCCTTCAGAAAGTATTCATACTCCTTGATATATTCCACACGTTATTGTGTTACAGCCTGAATTCAAAATGGATTAAATGAAAACAATGTCTCACCCATCTGCACACAATACCCCATAATGACAAAGTGAAAACATGTTTTCAGAAAATATTGCACATTTATTGAAAATGAAACACAAATCTCTCATTTATGTAACCATTCACACCCCTAAGTCAATACTTTGTAGAAGCACCTTTGGCAGCGATTAAAGCTGTGCTTCTTTCTGGGTAAGTCTCTAAGAGCTTTCCACACCTGGATTGTGCAACATTTACCCATTGTTCTTTAAAAAATTATTCAAGCTCTGTCAAATTGGTTGTTGAGCATTGCAAGACAACCATTTTCAGGTCTTGCCATAGATTTTCAAGTTGATTTAAGTTAAAACTGTAACACGGTCCCTCAGGAACATTCACTGTATTCTTGGTAAACAACTCCACTGTGGATTTGGCCTTGTGTTTTAGATTATAGTCTTGTTGAAAGGTGAATTCATCTCCCAGTGTCTGGTGGAAAGCAGACTGAACCAGGTTCTCCTGTAGGATTTTGCCTGTGTTAGCTTCATTTAGTTTATTCTTTATCCTGAAAAACTCCCCAGTTCTTAACGATTACAAGCATACCCATACCATGATGCAGCCACCACTATGCTTGAAAACATGAAGATGGGTATTCAGTAATGTGTTGTATTGGATTTGCCCCAAACTTAACACTGTGTTCAGGGCAAAAGGTTAATAGTTTTGCCACATTTGTTTTACAGTAGTTGTGCCTGCATTGTTGCAAACAGGGTACATGTTTTGCAATATTTTTTATTCTGTACAGGTGAAATCCCTGAGCGGTTTCCTTCCTCTCCGGCAACTGAACTGGGAAGGATGCCTGTATCTTTGTAGTGGTTGGATGTATTTATACACCATCCAAAGTGTAATTAATAACTTCACCATGCTCAAAGGGATATTCATTGTCTGATTTTTACATTTTTTACCCATCTACCAATAGATGCCCTTCATTGTGAGGCATTGGGTAACCTCCCTGGTCTCTGTGGTTGAATCTGTGTTTCCAAATCGCTGCTCGAGTGAGTTACCTTACAGATAATTGTATGTGTGGGGTACAGAGATGAGGTAGTCATTCAAAAATCATGTTAAACACTATTATTGCACACAGAAGGAATCCATGCAACTTATTATGTGACTTGTTTAGCATGTTTTTATTCCTGAACTTATTTAGGTTTGACATAACAGAGGGGTTGACTACTTATTGACTATCAGGTTTCAGGTATGACCCAGATGCAGAGTGTCGAGAAAACAAAAGTTTATTTCTAGTACAGGGGCAGGCAAATGACAGGTCAAAGGCAGGCAGAGGTCAGTAATCCAGAGAGGGCGTAAAAGGTCCAGAACGGCAGGCAATCTGAGGGTCAGGGCAGGCAGGGGTCAATCATCCAGTGAGGTGTGGCAAGGTATAGCACAGCAGGCAGGGTCAGGGCAGGCAGAACAGTCAAAAATGGGAAGGACTAGAAAACAGGAGCAGGAACAGACAGGAGCAGGGGAACAAACGCTGGTAGGTTTCACGAATGAAATGAACTGGCAACAGACAAACAGAGAACACAGGTATAAATACACATGGGATAATGGGGAACATGGGCGACACCTGGTGGAGGGTGGTGACAAGCACAAAGACAGGTGAAACAGATCAGGGTGTGACAGACTCAAGCTTTTCATTTTTAAATAATTTGTAAAAATGTCAAAAAACATAATTCCACTTTGACATTATGGGTTACTGTGTGAAGGCCAATAAATTCAGGCTGTAACACAACAAAATGTGAAAAAGCCAAGGGGTGTGAATACTTTCTGAAGGCACTGTACATGTAGTAGGTACTATGTCAACACCAAATCACTTACAATTATCCATGATTATTTACTAAATCACTTCCATTGAAAACAAAGCCTAACTTATTTTCAAGATTGTCACAAAACACATGTGGTTGGAGTAGATGTGTAGGAAAACCCTTAGCATTTTGAACACTTGTAAAAAATAAGTAGAGAGAAAACCCAATAAACGTCCATAAATGCCATTATGCAAAACCATAAATGGTATCAAAAGCATATCTTAATTAGAAAGACTAATCAATGTTAATGTCTTCATATTTAGTGAAGCAGGGTGGCATAATTAGGCTAGCGGTTCTCGTCTCCACTCTTAGTACAGTCATGGCACTAACAAGGCTTGATGTTGTCTAGAATGGCCGCCCACATAAAACTGCTAATTGCAGGTCTTGGCCCTCCAGCACACTCCCAGTCATAAAGACAACAGTGAAATTGGTTGTTTTAGCTGTGTGGCATTAATAAATAGTGACACTTTAAAAACAGACGTTTTTTGGAGAACTCCCAAAACCATACCAAGACATGTTGAGAACTCGGCACACTGTCCTTTCCTTTCAAATTACGATTTTCCATGTATTTAAAGCCTGATGTGCAAATGTGTTTGGCTAGTCAACAATATCTTACATGAAAGGTAATGTTACAAGATGTTTACAGTATAAGACAACATTATAAAATAAAACAGCCTACCTAACAAAGGGACCTAGTGCGGCACCTCTCTGCTGCATGTTTTAACATGAGTAAATATCTGTCCATTATAACATGTTACTCTCTCTCACCTCTTCCACAATGAGAGGAGAAAGTTTATATAACAGGTGCATATACGACGAACAGAAAAATGTGGTAAAGAGGTAGCTGATGCATTTGATCACTTTCCCCTCCTGAGGCCCTGATCCATCGTCGGCATTGTTCAAGGTTAACCAACCACTGTCTTATAACTATTATTATTCTTTCTTAATCGGTTTATAAATATTTATGAATTGCCAAGGCTACCCCCACCCACCGTCTTGCAGCAGCTAGAATGGAAGCTCCACCTAAATACATTCCAGGGGCTGAGCTGAGGCGACCATGGGTTTGTAAGGGAGATAGTGCGGGCAGGAGATTTGTGACAGAGCAGAGCATGAAACCCATCAGTTGATGAGTGGAAATCCCTGCTTTCTAATTAATAGAGGTACACAGGCCAGGGGATAAGGAGGATCAGGGAAATGACATCAGGAAGAAGATACCATCACTCATTTCTGAGGCCCTTTGTCACACTTCAGAATCTGCTGTAATGAATCACTCAAGCATTCTGCAAGATACATTTAAATGGTTGGAGAAAATTCATTGTCCGGTGGAGAGCATTTCGATAAGGATCTTTTCTTCTCGCCTCTCTCTCTCTCCCTCTTCTTCGTCCTCTTCTTCTTTTTCTTCTTTGTCAAAGAAAAGGGGCCTCCTGATCAAAAAACGAAATCAAGACCAAAGCCAAGCAACAGGTGCACTCTCTGAAAAGCTGCTGCTGGAATCTGCAAGTGGACCTGAAAGCTTTTCAGGCGAGAGAAAGCAGATCTGAGATGTTGCAGGAGAAAGGGGAGGATTAACAGCCATAGGGTCAACAGGAAGTATCAAGGTCAGGGAGGGGAGGTGAAATAAAGTACAATATAACACATCATCTACCATTCTTCAAAGGTTGTAGGCTGCTTCTTCTGTGTGTGACTGTAGAAACAGGCATTAGGTTGAGATGAGCCAGGAACGAGGACCTTCCTGTTTATTTAGCTGTTCTCTGAAATCTATGTGTTTGTGCTAATGTAAGGTTATTTTACAGTAGGTTAACCGCTGGCTTAGCGTTGTTCGTCGTATTGTTTCTGAGATCATACAAACTGCCTTTGTTTCTTTGATCAGTGAAAGCAGTGAGGAGTGTTGTTGTGAATGTGGACAGTACGGTTGGTTGTATGTAGGGAAGAGATCTCTGTGTTGTGTAGAATATTGTGATTTCTGTTAAGAAGACTGTTGATGATTAGATTTATTTTCTAGATGTTTTCTTTGTATTACTTACTTATAAAAATGTACTGCACTGTTGATATGATGGATTGGAAAGGACCTATTGAACTGTTGAGGGGTTACAGCTGTAGGGTTATAGGGCTCTATCTGTGTGCCATTCAGCATGAGAAATGCACCTGTGATGCATTGTACATAGTGGCTCATAGAAAATGTTACCAAAATATCTTACTTTACTGTTTGAGTTGATTTAATTGAGTAATTTCTTGTTATAACTTGGACCATGGAAAAAGTAACTGGAAAACAACATCTTCCCCCTTCAAGAGGCCTTTGAAGCAAATGACTATACCAGAATATACTTTTCATACATGTCATAAGGAGGCAAAATGGGAATTAACAAAGCAATAGTAGCTGTTGCAAGGTTCACAAAACTGGCAGTTAAAATGCAACGACTGTACTATATACTCAAATATCCTTTAGTCTTTCTGATGGTTACATTTGAAGCTAAATTCAGTGGGGAAACAAAATGCTTTACTGTATATCTGGCAGTATCCTATATTCTCCCAGGGGATATACTAAGGCTGCCCATGGACAATACTACTCTAATTTGTTAAATGTGCACAAGCATATTGCAAAAACAGTTCATACTAGAAGTAAATATAGTTTCTGTATTCTCTCCTCAGCCTTGTCTTTGTTTGCTGTGAAGAGATCATTTAAGTTTTTTGGCTGCTAAGTAGTTGAATCCAACCCTGGGGAACTACTGTAAACCCCAGTGAAACCACATTTATATACTTTTTTTGCTTCTTTCTTTGTATTTTATTTAGCTCCAGCCTTATATCCCAATGCAATGATTTAATATACACCCACTCATAGTCTGCATATGTTACTTTTTAATTACAGGAAAAATCTAACTTGTAAGATGATGGGCTGGAAGGTGCCATTGCATTGTTACTTTTTTCATCCTGGTATTCTGATTATGTGAGCTGGGCTCCTTTGCTAAGCGATGATAAGCAGAATTTCCATGTTCTCTGCATAATTAATCCATCTTTGCCTCTCTTCATGCCAACTCTGCCGTTATCGCCTGCACATGCCTGAATTGCAAAAGAATCCTCTCTTCAATTGGAACTTATTGATATTCCAAAAAAAAAAACTGGAAATCCTTCAAATTTAAGCCACAGATTGTTAAATGGATTAATTTCGCGGCAATCGCAGGCATCTAACGCATGAAGACAGGCAAAACAAATTGAAAGTGTCTCCTGTTTGTGGAGTTTTAGTCCTAAAATGATAGGGTTTATTGGCATGTTTTTTTCTCCATAGTCAAAAATTACCATTCATTTGCATCCTATAAAATACTTTTAAATGGTTGAAAATTCAGAGGAATTTCTTTCAATGCCTGTCGTTTGGTTGGATGATAACAACTTCAGCTTCCACACATCTGGACGCTTTTGATACTGGCTGAAAGGAATGTCTGAATATTTCATATTTTTATCTGTTTTCATCGATGGTTTCACCATTAAGGATGGCTCGGCTATTTTGCATGGAGCCTGGCAGATGTAGATTTATTTTCTGAGCTGTCTACGCTCTGCCTTTCCCTGAATATATTGATGCATTTTCCCATTTTGCTGTGCACTGGTGCCTCTGCATATGTAATAAACTAGCACACACACTGTTATAAAATCAACCAACTGACAGCGGTATCATACTGCTTTTTACAAGCAGCGCTGTTATTGCCATTGCACAGGTTTCAAAAACTAAATTAAGCACATAAATACATTTAAGATTTATATTATTAGAAATAATCATTTCATATGTGTAGGAGTTACAGTACTTATTGCAAATATAGACTAAAACCAACTATAGCATTGACTTTATAATGTAATAATCATAGATTAATCAACTCAATATTCAGTATATTTTCTTGGCAGTAGTTTCAGTTAATTAAGGTGTTGCCCCAATTGAATACAGCTGTAATTCCGGGGAATTAATCTGACAGAATAGAGAGTAGGGACACTACATTAGCTATGCATTTAGCGTCCAAATGTTATGCCAGTAGTTTTGCCTATTGCAACCTGGCATGGTATTTCCCTATGATGCTAATCATATAGGATTTCTACGAAGACACACTGCTGAAACAAACCTCTGAATGTTGTGTACATGAGCTACTGAATAGTGGTGTGTCCAACATGGATACATTTAAGGGTTTTATAATATGACTCTTTAAGTTGTTGAATGAGGTTTAATCCTAATGGTTACCTCTTCCAAATTAAAGCCTTCAAAACTATTTCAAGACAACAGCATGACACTTTGATTAATAAAGCATGTACCCTACCCCTTTTAAAGGAAACAGGCAATGGGCAAGTATAGCTTTTTGTACTTAACAAATAGAAAATATTTATAAAATATAAGAAATAAAGTCCCTTCAGAAAGTATTCATACACCTTGACTTATTTCACATTATGTTACAGCGTGAATTTAAATAAATACAAAGTATCCCCATCTACACACAGTACCCCAGAATTACAAAGTGAAAACCTGTTTTTTTTAAATTCATGCAAATATATTGAAAGTTAAATATATAAATATCTCATTTACATAACTATTCACACACCTGAGCCAATACTGTACATTATATAATCACCTTTGACAGTGATTACAGCTGTCTACAGCTGAGTCTTTATGGGTAAGTCTCTACAAGCTTTGCACACCTGGATTGTACAATATTTGCACATTATTATTTTTTAAATTCTTCAAGCTCTGTCAAGTTGGTAGTCGATCATTGCTGGACATACATTTTAAAGTATTGCCATAGATTTTCAAGTAGATCAAGTCAAAACTGGAAATTGGCCACTCAGGAACATTCACTGTGTTCTTGGTAAGCAACTCCAGTGTATATTTGATCTTGTGTTTTAGGTTATTGTGCTGCTGAAAGTTGAATTCATCTCACAGTGTCTGGTGGAAAACAGACTGAACCAGGTTTTCCTCTAGGATTTCGCCTGTGCTTAGCTCCATTCCATTCATTTTTTTATCCTGAAAAACTCCTCAGTCCTTATCGATTACAAACATACCCATAACATGATACAGCTACTGTACCACTGCTTGAATATATAGACAGTGGTACTCAGTAATCTGTTGTTTTGAATTTGTCCCAAACATAACACTTTCAGGACAAAAAGTGAATTGCTTTAGTGCCTTGTTGCCAACAGGATGCATGTTTTGGAACGTTTGTATTCTTACAGGCTTCTTTCTTTTCATTCTGTCAATTAGGTTTAGTATTGTGGAGTAACTACAATGATGTTGATCCAGCCTCAGTTTTCCCCTATGACAGCCATTAAACTGTAACTGTTTTAAAGTCACCTCATGGTGAAATCCCTGAGCGGTTTCCTTCCTCTCCGGCAACTGAGTTAGGAACGACGCCTGTATTTTTGGAGCGACTGGGTGTATTGATACACCATCCAAAGTGTAATTAATAGCTTCACCATGCTCAAAGGGATATTCAATATCTGTTTTTTTTTATGTATACCCATCTACCAATAGGTGCCCTTCTTTGCGAGGCATTGGAAAACCTCCCTGGTCTTTGTGGTTGAATCTGTGTTTGAAATGCACTGCTCGACTGATGGACCTTACAGATAATTGTATATGTGGGGTACAGAGATAAGGTAGTCATTCAAAAATAATGTTATACACTATTGCTGCACACAGAGTGAGTCCATGCAACTTATTATGTGACTTGTTAAGCAAATTTGTACTTGTGAACTTATTTAGGCTTGCCATAACAAAGGGGTTGAATACTTATTGGCTCAATACATTTCAGCTTTTAATTTTTAATTAATTGGTCAAAATTTCAAAAAACATAATTCCAGTTTGACATTAAGGGGTATTGTATGTGGGCCAGTGACAAAAACATCTCTATTAAATCCAATTTAATTTCAGGCTGTAACACAACAAAATGTGAAAAAAGTCGAGGGGTGTGAATACTTTCTGAAGGCACTGTAAATGAAAAGGGGGAAATCACTGTCATTGTGAAAACACTTACCGAGGTAAACTCATGTTGAAATGTACCAGAGGGTAAAATCAAGATAATCTCATAGCCTAGGACCAAATCACAGTTTAGCTAGCTACTACGATTAAAATTTACGTTAACAGTCTGTCACAAGGTACTAATGACAGGAGATCATAGGCTCTAGTTATTTCAACCCTTTTGAGGATGTATTTTACATCATGCAATTTCCCCCACACAATATATGACATTACCTTCTCTTTACTCCAAAATATCACTATTGCAAAGCAAAGACAAATTAGGTCTACAAGAGACTTGAATGATTATTTCTACATTTAAACATTAAAGTCTTAAAAAGGATGTAAGTCATGTAAATCCCAAATGATGTCACAATTTCCGACTTTTGACCATTTAAAAAGACATCCAGATTACCAATAAGAATATGCTAAGGGACAACAGTGTCCCATGTTGCTCTCTTCCTCCTTTCTAACAACAACAAGGTTTTATTTCCAGGTTCACACATCACTCCCGATGGGAGAGGCATAATGTGTTCATCTGCCCCCTCTCTCTTCTTTCAGCACTTCCCTAAACCCCATTTTAGCCTAATCTTAAAATGTGTGGCATTTACATGTTTTTTTGTCTGTATTTTTTTGTGTTGTTGTGTTTTGTTGTCACAAACCAAATGATAATCATAAGACCCCGTTGTTTAGTGTCTTCCCTAGTAAACAGACAGTATCTGGATGTGGGTGCAGAGCAGAGGAAGGAAGAAGTGGAGCATCTCTGGGGAGAGAGAGACAGATCTGGCTGCTGTGTTGTGTACTTCTCCAGGGCCCGAGGTGCTGTTGGCAGTGGGGACAGTGGAGTGGGCACACTCTCAGACATCTGTTTGCACACTGCTGCTGGGACTGCTGGCTGGGGGGAGCACTCAGCCGGCACAACAACCACCAGCATCACCTACCCTACCTTCGGTTAAAAATGGACTTTTAAAGAAATTGACATATTGATAGGGTAAATACCCCATTGTGTGGTTTTAAATGAAAACAACACTTGTTGTTGAGAGCAGAATGCAGTATCCCAGATATATGCCATATTACAAGATTAAGAAAATGTAAACGTATGATGTGACAAAGTTTGGGTACCACATAGAATGGTTGGCTGGTTTAGGCCCTCATTATAAATAAGAATTTGTTCTTAACTGACTTGCCTTAAATAAAAAATACAAGCATAGTTGGAATTTTCAAAACAATTAAAGCAACCGACTCACCTGACACACACCCTTCTGTGCTGTGATTGTGAATGGCAATACTCAAATGTGACTCGACAGTTCTAATCAAATGATTTAGCATTGGATCGTATCAACCCTCTCCCTGTAATCAGATTATGAGTGCACTGTACTGTGTCTGTACACTGTATACCTTCACCTATTAATATGATCAACCTTGTGTCATTGATTTCCCCAGTGATGGAAACACTATCATGTTAATTATCACAACCATCTGGTCCAGACAGTGAAAAAGCTTCCTCTGCCTGTCTCTCACAGATTTGTAGCTGTCAGTCAGTCAACCCTCTGTCTTCAAACAAGTCAGCAGGGCTTAGGAAGAGCAGAGCAGCAGAGATCACTAACTCTACTGTAGCTTCAGTCTCAGGGGATTTAGGAGTGGTGTTAGATTCATCTCCAGCTGGAAATTTGACTCTCCTTCTCTCACAATATTGTTGCTCGCACCTCCTATACCACAAATCACTATGGATCTTGGTGCTTGGTTGGTTCCCTTTTGCTGCATGGATATTTATTTGTGGTGTTTTTATAAAAACAACCTAATTTCTTCACAGTATGTGTTCAATTCAGTGAAATGTAATTGATTGTATTCCGTGAAGATGAAGTTGTTTTCAGTCAAAATGAGACAATAACACGCTGGCATGCTGCATTTACCCTGACGTTCAAAATGATAACTTTATATTGTTGTGTTGTACATAACATGGTGATAATAAGAGGTATTACTGTTGGGTTTATTTCAATCGCTTTGGTGCAATTTTCATAAGTATGTGGTACATTTTCACAACACTCAGTACAAAAATCGAAACAGATCATCAAGATGGCAGTTGTTTCAAAACTAGGGTTGCAAAGCTACCGGTTAATTTACCAAAGTTACCGTAATCTTCAGAAATTTTGGTAATTAACAGAAAATATATGGCAAACTATCGTAACTTTGGTAATTTACACTCAAATAACTTTAAAAATATATTAATGTAAAGTATTAATGTATTATATCTGTGTCCATATTGTCCATGAGTTTCTAGTAGATAGACTATATGGTTCAACAGAAAATAGACTAATTCATGAGAAAAAGCATCTAATCAACAATGGCATTATTTTCTATTAACTCTGCAACTCTTCAAACTATTGATTTTTTTCCACAAGTGATGCCAGTTTGACACCCAAAAGATTAACAACAAATACATATTGAGATAGTAAAATAAACACATTTGTAAAAAAATATATAAAGGATATTTAATGCTGAAACCCTCATATTAAATACCAATGGTATTCACTAAATTGATGGTTTATATTTAGGATAATGTTTTACAGCTTTGTCATTCTATTTTTAATTGTTTAATTATCTTATATCATTATTTCATATGTTTTACATGTGATAAGGGCAGCAGGTAGCCTAGCGGTTAAGCGTGCTGGGCCGGTGACTGACAGTTCTCTTGTTTGAATCCAGAGCCAACTAGGCAAAAAATCTGTCATTGTACCCTTGAGCAAGGCACTTACCCAAAATTGCTCCTGTAAATCGATCTGGATAAGTGTCTGCTAAATTATTAGGGGCAGAGAAAGGGGCAGAGATTATTACAGACACCTGTGATAATCTGAAGTACCCAAAAGAGCCACTAGATGTGATAGATTACATAAAATCCTTAAAAGATACCAACATTCTGGTAGTTTACTGGCAAAATGTTCCCTTTGCAACCCTATTCAAAACTAAGCACATTTTCAATTGACTAATACGTACAACACACAACATCATACAGTAACTTTTTCACTAAACTTGTGTTTCACATTACAATACATGTTAATTTAAGTAATTGCTTTTAACAATGTAATGCTCACATTACTATTAATATGATTGTCTTCTCATTTGTTAAAATACATTTGACTATTACTTAATCCGACTGCTGTTAATTGATAATCACTTAACCTTTTGGTAAACCTAAAGATTTTAAACTATTTTTTTCTACCATAGATTTTGAGAACTACATAATGAAAATATATGTTTGTAAAGAATAAACATATAAAGTATGATATATATACTTTAATGTACTATTATGATGATGAATATTGGGATTTCACTTCACAGTTAATTTTAAGCAATCTGATATTGACAAGATCAGAGATGTACTCTACCATATAAACGAAAACAGCAGTAACTACACTTTAGTTAAAATTGAAGTATGTAGTATCTGTTTTATCTTGTGACAAAGTGTCCTGGTTCAGTTATGTTCCGTTTCAGGAAAACAAGTGGTGTCAAATTTTCAGTAACTACAAAATCCAAGTCACAACCAAGGCAAACAGCAGTAAGTGAAGTTACTAAATGAAGTTACTGCACTCTGGCTTTGGTCCGCTCTGTTTAGACTGCAGTTACTGCACTCTGGCTTTGGTCCGCTCTGTTTAGACTGCAGTTACTGCACTCTGGCTTTGGTCCGCTCTGTTTAGACTGCAGTTACTGCACTCTGGCTTTGGTCCGCTCTGTTTAGACTGCAGTTACTGCACTCTGGCTTTGGTCCGCTCTGTTTAGACTGCAGTTACTGCACTCTGGCTTTGGTCCGCTCTGTTTAGACTGCAGTTACTGCACTCTGGCTTTGGTCCGCTCTGTTTAGACTGCAGTTACTGCACTCTGGCTTTGGTCCGCTCTGTTTAGACTGCAGTTACTGCACTCTGGCTTTGGTCCGCTCTGTTTAGACTGCAGTTACTGCAGTTTGCCTTGCCCCTCACACACTATGAGACCACCAAGAAAGTTGGATAAACACATTTAGATATTAGATTGTGCACTTTGCTTTTGCATTACCCAAATATGTCATAGAAAGGCAGAGGGCAGTATCAGCATTTTAGGGGTCATAGGTCAGATCAGTGGTCATGGTTTATATTACTTCATAATACAGTTTTTGTTCAATCACTTGTGCAATTTTTGTGGTATGTGGTAAATAACAGCACAAAAATCTAGCACAACAGATCATCAAAATTGCTCATGTTTCAAAACTCTAAGCACATTTTAAATTGTCTGAGTACAACAAACAAATTAACAGTCACTTGTTCATTGCACCAAATCAGTCTTTCAATTTGCATATATATTAAATCTAAGTATCTGCTTTTGAAAATGCAATATTCACTTTACTTTTGATATGATTTTCTTGTCTTTTGTTAACAATACAATTAACTAGCACTTAATCAAACTGCTCAAAACTGCTAACTACTGAACCCAAAACTATGTAGTGCCTAGTTAACATATCTGAACAGTCTACATTTCTATCAATTTGACATCAATTTATGTTGGAAGGTAAATCATAAATGGGTTTGGCTTTAAATACTTCATCATCATTCTCCATCGGCCAATGTGCTTCACAATGTCAAAGTGGAAAGAGTCAATCTATGTGCTTCCATTTGAAATGATAGTGTAGTGTACAATGCACTTCTGAAATAGCTGGGTTTTATATAACAGTGTATAACAGTGTATTCCACTCAGTGTCTGAATTTACACTGTAAGCTGATTCATTTCAAGCAGAGAGACAGGCGATACTGTAACAGTTGACAAGTCACGTAAAAAAAAGAAAGTGATCTTGTACAATGTTGCATGGGGCAGAAATGGAAAACAACACTGTGCTGCATTTTACAGTAGCCAACTGCTTTACAATACCCCTATTTCTGATGATTTATCTAACATATGTACTTTAGAAGGATAATGTAAGACTAACATATTTCTCAACATGCTCACAACTTGCCATTGGATTAAAATCATTAAAAAAATATGCATGTCAAGTTATAGTCAAATACTGTATGGAAAATGATATTTACAGTCTACTATTCATCACTTCAAAAAGAACAGGTTTGAAATGTGTATATTGTACTTTTTGCTATTGGATTTCATGGTAGTTAAAATGACTCAATGCTGAGCCTATCATTATCTGATGTATTGGTGACTAAACAAAATGTTCTCATGGTATTTCACAGAAATTTTGATTTTGCATGAGTGACTCAGGGGTGACAGATGTGTGAAACCCCAATGAATGCATAATCAAACGTTATGAACATAAGATAGTGGGCATTACAAGTGTTATCAGTTTAGAGTTTTGTACTTAGAGTTAGAAAATATACCACTTACATCTGAAACATTTGCAAAAGTGACTGAAAAACAAAAACGGTGAGATAATACATCAGTGCATTATCACTTATCTACCGACAACATATTTGGCAGGAGAACCCCAAAACATGTAAAGCCATTTTTCTCAGATTTGCTGTTTGCCTTCAGTTCAGGTGGCTGCCCTGGCCTTGCACTTAGTCTTCCTCTTGTTCCCCTATCGCCATGGGTACACCTTCCTGTAAACGATCACACTATACTTTGATTTAACCTGTTCTGTCTTAAAAATGACCGTAGATGTCCTTAAAGATTAGAATGTTCCAAAGTGGTTCGCCAAAAAGATGAGAAGATACTGTATCATTCAGGGTTACTATCAAACAGGTATGTCACATTTCTGTTTCATCCATAACTTGCTATCTGCTTGTAGCAGGATGTGTTTCCAGGGATCTTTTTCTCTCACTATAAGTGACATCCCACTGTGCAAGAACTGGTTGAATCACCGTTGTTTCAACGTAATTTGGAAACGTATTGTGACGTGGAATCTATGTGGAAAAGAAATTGGATTTGAACAAAGTCATCAACGTTGTTTTGAGGGTGAAATTTCCACCACAGGATGATGTCATCATGGTAACCACATTTCAGCATAGACTAACCTTGCACAAAATATGTTGATTTTGTACCTTTAAAATAATGTCAGATTTCCAACGTTATATCCACTATCACAACAACAAAAAATTAGGCATCTACTGGAGAGTTGATCAATGTAGCGCTAGCTTTTGGTCTCCCATCCAAAGTTTTAACCAAGCCTTGCTTGGCTATGATACTGACTATTGCCAATGTGCTATTGTGAGAATGATTGTTGAGAGATCTCCACATAAAAATGAAATACTGTAGATTCACTGTTGCTATTGAAGTCACTAAAAAGGGTGGGTTTAAGAGAGCAAATTAAATGTGACCATTCTTTATCGATCATCAATTATGTTAATTCGGCCTGTATAGCATTTTCAAAGTCATCAACAGCTATTGTTTGAATTCAACCCAGAATTCCACTAAAAATAGACAATACAATAAGCTTAGGGTTTCAAGCTCTGGTTGATTTCAAATGTGAAGATAATTAGAGATATTGAAATGTGTTTGGCAACCAAATATCAGAATTTGAAGGAGATGAATTATCTGCTTGGATAGTTTCATCTGTGCCACTGAATTAGTCTGGCTTTAATTCCAGTTTGTCTACAAATAAAACAATTATATGTTGAATTCACGTCTCCATCTCAACCAAATATCTAAGTGAAAGAAGAGGTCTAAATCAAATGAAAATGTATTTAAAGTTTGATTTAATTTAGTGTCATTTGTAATTTGATACAGTGTAATTTACAGTAATGTAGGAAATTACATTCAGAGGGCAAATTTGAAACACGTACAGTTTAAGTCGGAAGTTTACATACACCTTAGCCAAATACATTTGAACTCAGTTTTTCACAATTACTGACTTTTAATCCTAGTAAAAAGTGTCTGTCTTAGGTCAGTTAGGATCACCACTTTATTTTAAGAATGTGAAATGTCAGAATAATAGTAGAGAGAATAATTAATTTCTTTCATCACATTCCCAGTGGGTCAGAAGTTTACATACACTCAATTAGTATTTGGTAGCATTGCCTTTAAATTATTTAACTTGGGTCAACATTTTGGGTAGCCTTCCACAAGCTTCCCACAATACGTTGGGTGAATTTTGGCCCATTCCTCCTGACAGAGCTGGTGTAACTGAGTCAAGTTTGTAGGCCTCCTTGCTCGCACACGCTTTTTAAGTTCTGCCGACAAAATTTCTATAGGATTGAGGTCAGGGCTTTGTGATGGCCACTCCAATACCTTGACTTTGTTGTCCTTGAGCCATTTTGCCACAACCTTGGAAGTATGCTTGGGGTCATTGTCCATTTGGAAGACCCATTTGCGACCAAGCTTTAACTTCCTGACTGACGTCTTGAGATTTTATTTAAATATATATAAATAACTTCCATCTAGTTTGTGAAGTGCACCAGTCCCCCCTGCAGCAAAGCACCCTCACAACATGATGCTGCCACCTCCGTGCTTCACAGTTGGGATGGTGTTCTTCGGCTTGCAATCCTCCCCTTTTTCCTCCAAACATAAAGATTGTCATTATGGCCAAACAGTTCTGTTTTTGTTTCATCAGACCAGAGGGCATTTCTCCAAAAAGTACGATCTTCGTCCCCATGTGCAGTTGCAAACCGTAGTCTGGCTTTTTGATGGTGGTTTTGGAGCAGTGGCTTCTTCCTTGCTGAGCGGCCTTTCAGGTTATGTCTATTTAGGACTCGTTTTACTGTGGATATAGCTACTTTTGTACCTGCTTCCTCTAAACAAGGTCCTTTGCTGTTGTTCTGGGATTGATTTGCACTTTTCACACCAAAGTATGTTAATCTCTAGGAGACAGAAGGCGTCTCCTTCCTGAGCGGTATGACGGCTGCGTGGTCCCATGGTGTTTATACTTGCATACTATTGTTTGAAATACATCCACAGGTAGACCTCCAATTGACTCAAATGATGTCAATTAGCCTATCAGACGCTTCTAAAGCCATGACATAATTTTCAGGAATTTTCCAAGCTGTTTAAAGGCACAGTCAACTTAGTGAATGTAAACTTCTGACCCAATGGAATTGTGATACAGTGAAATAATCAGTCTGAAAACCATTGTTGGAATAATGACTTGTGTCATGCACAAAGTAGACGTCCTAACCGACTTGCCAAACTATGGTTTGTTAACAAGACATTTGTGGAGTGGTTGAAAAACAAGTTTTAATGACTCCAACCTAAGTGTATGTAAACCTCCGACTTCAACTGTACTTGAATTTTAGCTAACCCTGGACCATGATAAGAACTGTCTAACAGTCACCCGGGGAAGAGCAAGCAAGTTCCATGTTGGTCACTGGGATATGGAAAGTGATGGCAGTGGCAGGGGCCAACTGAAATAAAGCAGATAATGCTTCCATCCTTAAAGGGATACTTCTGGATTTTGGCTATGACACCCTTTATCTATTTACGCAGAGTCAGATGAATTTATGGATACCATTTGTATGTCTCTGCATCCAGTATGCAGGAAGTTGGAGGTAGTTTGCAAGCCAATGCTAATTCAATTAGCACAATGACTGGAAGTCTATGGTATCTACAAGCACGCTAGCAGTTACCATAGATCTCCAGGCGTTGCGTTAATGCTAGTTAGCTATTGTGCTAATGCTCGTTAGCAACTTCCTTCAAACTGCACACAGAGACACAGGAATGATATCCACAAGTTCATCTGACTGTGGGGAAGTATATAAAGGGCTTCATTGCCAAAATCCAGAAGTATCCCTTTAGGATGAAGCACAGTTGACTAGTTAACCCTTTCAATTATAGCCTAGTCTCAGATCCCAATTTCAAAGTCCTGGATTGGGTCATTTCACAGGCGATTTGCTTGCCTTACTTGACAGTTCAACTGGCTAATTGAAGAAGTACATTTCTAGTTTATGTGAATGTTTAAGAAATGCTACTTAAAGTCAGAGTCATGACAATAACATTTTTTGGGGGGCTTTACATTTTTTTTTACTCAAGGTGGTAGGCTACAGCAACTGTATTATGGAGGTACAATTTGGAATTCAACTAATTTTACATTGTAAAGTAGGTCTACTATGCAATTGTAATAACTCAACGAATATGAAATGTGCTTCTCTTTTCCTACAATGAAATGATTTGAGGCTTCTATAGTGTCATTGTGTCCAGAACAATGTAAGGGGTGCATGTGTTGACTCAAAAGCTGCCTGATCTCGCGAGTTTATCTGGTAATTACAAGGCTAGCTGTGTGTGTGTGTGTGTGTGTGTGTGTGTGTGTGTGTGTGTGTGCAGTGAGAATCTGTGTCCAGTGTGCAAAATTGTACAGCTAGCTGTTAATGCTTTCTCTAGGCCTATGAAATTATCAGTTGGGTTTCATAAATGGAAAAAAATATATATCCTTCAGATAACTTAAATATTCATACTAATGTGGTATTGTCTAATTATTTTATCTAAAAACTAAAACGGAAATTTTTCAAGTTTGACATGGTGGGAATTAGAATACACCGGCAAACGCATATCCAAAACCCGCGCCAAATATTGGTGGTTCAAAATGTGTTGAGTATTATTTGGCTAACTCCACAAAATGTGACATTCCACTAGTAATTAACAATTAAGAAATCACTACTTCGGTAGCACAAGCTAAAAGTCAAGTTTAAGAAGCGGTGTCTACGGTACCCGTGGAGGCACAAACCTTATCTTCAAACAAAAGCGCGAAACGCTTTCACCTCCCCAGTCAGTCCGTGCGGATCGCAACTCAGTGCAGCCTCATCTCGGAGAACGCCATTGAGAAAGAGTGAGTGAAAGAGAGAGAGAGAGCGAGCAAGAGAGAAATAGAGCAGATCAGAGGAAGAGAAAGGAAAGAGACAGAGCGACATACTCTGTGAAAAAAGTGTCCATAATTCGTCACCCTTTCTTTCTCAATTTCCACCACAAACCCTACCGGTGCTTGGATGAACCAAAACCTATCGATCAGTCAGTGCTACACCTGGATCTCCTGACCAGCTCCGAGCAGGCATGTCCCGAAGGAAGCAGAGCAACCCCAGGCAAATTAAACGTAAGTTTTACAGCCTCGCTGTCCTGTTATCTACCAAAGCTTGTTGGAGAAGTTAAATTAGGTTAGTGAGTGACTAGTCACTTCAGCACCGATGTCAATTGGCAATCCCAGATTTAATTGATACTGTTGATGTAGTTTCGTTCATTGATAAATTAGTTATGTTTTTGATCAATCATATTCTGTCATATGCTATTGCTGAGAAAGGCGTTCCATCTTCTGACTTTTCAAATGATGTTTTTACAGATATAGGAGTTTGCTTGGTGTTTGCTAAAAAAGTGGAGAGGTTACTTTATAATATTTGACATATTTATGTCAAGCAAATCAGGATTCTATTCTTGTGATTTATTATAATGTGCTGATATGATCTACAGACATTAAACACCTAAAGTTAAAGAGTGTATATCCTTTGCAAACTGTCTTCTTGGAATTCTGTTTCCAATTAAACAAATGAAGTATTATATCTTAAGCAATTATGTAGTAATACTAATGTCAGATATACTGAATAACCTAAGTCAAATGAGGAATGTCCCCCTTCTGACACACACACACACACACACACACACACACACACACACACACACACACACACACACACACACACACACACACACACACACACACACACACACACACACACACACACACACAAACTGTATAAATAAATTAAACCTAAATTAAAACTTTTACAATAATAGCATGAGCCCTAATCATTCTGCAGAGTAGGTCGTGATTGTGTCACTGTCTAAATATATAATTGGCTATACACAATTATAACTGGACAGGTTATATACATAAAAAATACTGAAAAGTGTTCATGGTAATATAATAACTAAAATATATATTTAAAATGCAATGGACAGTGTTTTTAATATTACTACATGTACTTGTTGTTAGTTTCATCACCATTTCAACAAAGCATTGTGCCTCTGGATCTCTGATAATTCAAGGGTTATTTCAATCACTTCAAATACCAACGCTTTGAGTGAAATACCATGTGACATGAGACAGAATTGATCTATATGGATTTGATTTCCTGTGATTTTAAACAAGCTGTGAAATGTGTTTATGTAATTCCAAATATGGAATTGAAATGGCTGGCCTAGCAGGCTTCCCAGTGGAAATGTCGTACTAACAGTGGTCATAGCAACGTTGCATTTTAGTTCTGCTCTTTAGAGACTTGAAAACAACGGTGACTTTTTATTGTGCCTTTTTTCATTTTGTATTGGCAAAGATTCACCGTATTCATCATACTTTTCTTGTTATAAGCAGTGTAGTGAATTGTGGTGTTGAAGAGCATTTGCAACAACCACCTATACACCTACTGTACAATACAGTCCTATGTGGTTATTCTATATTGGCCATGTCATTTAGCTGTATGACTGTCTATGTGGTTATTCTATATTGACCATGTCATTTAGCTGTATGACTGTCTATGTGGTTATTCTATATTGGCCATGTCATTTAGCTGTATGACTGTCTATGTGGTTATTCTATATTGACCATGTCATTTAGCTGTATGACTGTCTATGTGGTTATTCTATATTGGCCATGTCATTTAGCTGTATGACTGTCTATGTGGTTATTCTATATTGACCATGTCATTTAGCTGTATGACTGTCTATGTGGTTATTCTATATTGGCCATGTCATTTAGCTGTATGACTGTCTATGTGGTTATTCTATATTGGCCATGTCATTTAGCTGTATGACTGTCTATGTGATTATTCTATATTGACCATGTCATTTAGCTGTATGACTGTCTATGTGGTTATTCTATATTGACCATGTCATTTAGCTGTATGACTGTCTATGTGGTTATTCTATATTGACCATTTCATTTAGCTGTATGACTGTCTATGTGGTTATTCTATATTGACCATGTCATTTAGCTGTATGACTGTCTATGTGGTTATTCTATATTGACCATGTCATTTAGCTGTATGACTGTCTATGTGGTTATTCTATATTGACCATGTCATTTAGCTGTATGACTGTCTATGTGGTTATTCTATATTGACCATGTCATTTAGCTGTATGACTGTCTATGTGGTTATTCTATATTGACCATGTCATTTAGCTGTATGACTGTCTATGTGGTTATTCTATATTGACCATGTCATTTACGTCGGGCTGATTCACTGGGAATCCCTTGTCCTACGACTTGGGTTTATTTGAAGAGCAGGTAGGAAGAGACTCCTTTCGGATGTCTCATTGTTGTCGGACTTATAGACATGATGAGAAAAAATAATGAGTACTGTCCACTTTCAAGATATTTTAGATAACTCAAAAATATATTTTTTGTTTCAATATGTGAAATAGTTATTCTAGTAATAGTGTGATTGGTAATGTGGATACAGCACGAGGAAGAAATATATACTTCATTTATACAGTGTGTGTGTCTGTGTGTGTGTAAATTATGATTCTGTTTTCGCATGAGGAATTTACTTAGTAGTGGTTACAATTAGTCAGTAATTGATTGCACTGTATATGGCTGTCAACAAAATGTAATTATATATTCCAGGAAGATTTTGAAACATTATTTTTGTTGTTGTTGCAGTATCAGCAAAATGGCAATACATTACTGCAAATGTCTATTTTCTAAAAGATCTTCAAAGGCTTGTCACTCACGGTCACAGCTTGTTTTATGCATTTACAGTTTGAACATATTTTTTGTCATTTTAGTATTTTAGGCAAGTTAAGAAGTTGATAGTCGAATATTTTTCAGTACCTATGAATATATTTTCAAACAACACATAGAAAATTGGTTCTGATTACCAAATGTAAGTGGGTATCATGGTTCTGAATTATGAACTTACCGGTTATAGATTAAATGCAAATGCTCCAAGATTCTTTTGATGTAGACCGAACAATTGAAATGATGTTTGTTGTAATTTAATAATAATATGAAAAAAAAATGTTTTTCTGCTCGGTATAAGTACAGTGTAATTGGTATGCATGTGTTGCTATTCGTGATTATTTTGAGCAGAGAAAGCATTGCTGATCTATGAGGAATACGCACAAACCTGTGTACTATAGCCTAGCATGATGTGCTAAACCCACTTGTGTAAGAACCAATCACAAGGAGGATGCCTCTGAATTTTGTTGTCAAGCAAAGAAGTACTGCCTTGATGTGAGCATCCTCATATCCACTGTGACCCAGGCATGCCTGAATTACTATGTCATGTGTAAGAGGTTGTTAATGAGAGGTGAGGAGTGAGGATACAGTGTTGAAAGAACTAAAGCATTAGTTAGAAACAGAAAGGTCAAAGGAAACATCGATGTGTCCTACCCCAGGAACTAGGAGCTAGGGAAAGGCCTGATGACCAGGAACTAGGAGCTAGGGAAATGCCTGAGGACCAGGAACTAGGAGCTAGGGAAAGGCCTGAGGACCAGGAACTAGGAGCTAGGGAAATGCCTGAGGACCAGGAACTAGGAGCTAGGGAAAGGCCTGATGACCAGGAACTAGGAGCTAGGGAAACGCCTGAGGACCAGGAACTAGGAGCTAGGGAAAGGCCTGAGGACCAGGAACTAGGAGATAGGGAAAGGCTTGAGGACCAGGAACTAGGAGCTAGGGAAGGCCTGATGACCAGGAACTAGGAGCTAGTGAAAGGCCTGAGGACCAGGAACTAGGAGCTAGTGAAAGGCCTGAGGACCAGGAACCAGGCAATGCACAGAAAGTCAGCGCAGACAGTCATTCTAAAGGACAAAAAGGTTGTTGGGCACAGTTTCCCCCCCATCCTGCATACATTGGGCCGTTATCTAAAATTGTGATTTATGCAGTATTTTAATATTTTGCTTATTCCTTCCCCTTGGGTGCTCTCTGAGCGGTGATAAAAAGGCGAAGCTGAAAGAGCACCATTAATTTGCTCCGATGACTGGGGAGATAAGGACAGATAATGGAAAAGATAAGCAGGGAAGATATACCATCAGAAACCCGATTATTACCATTAAAATTCCAACCCAGCAATCTGCAGCCGGCTGATAATTCCCTCTCCGTTTCCACCACTTTGGATGATAAGGCAAAAAATAGTCACTCAGTGCTCCTTGATTAGGCTGCCTGGATATCCCGATAATACTGTGATAAATTATGTATTTTCCCCCTTGTTTTTTTCCTCTGAAACGTTACATCTGATTTTCTTCTTCTATATTTCTGGGTCGTCCCTGTATCCCTCCCTCCTTGCCTCTCTTCCTCTCCCAAGAAAGGGATAAAAACCCATACACTTTTATTGTAATAAGAGTTTGATAGAAAGGGGAGATAGTGGAGGAGGTGTTTTGTATGGGAGCACATATCAATGTTATCAGTCCATCTCTGTGGGCCAGCTGCTAGCTGCTGTTGTTTCTAGCCTTATCACCCCGTGCCAATATGCCAATAAATTGCCCAGATTGCCAGCTAGCCGCTCCAAAGCAGATCAGCTACATTTGACAGAAATGATGGAAATATGTCTGATGCTCAGCGGATTGTGATTAGAGGAGAATATGTGAATTCCTTCAAGGCTCCCTCCTTCCCACCCCCCTCCCACCTCTCTTTGGCTCCTAGTGCTATGCTGTGGTGTGTCCATACCTCTCCCGCTGAGGGGTACATTTTGATTCTTAATAGGAAGGCAGAGATATGAACAGAGCTGAATGGAAAACGCCTCCCCTCAGAGTCATTTTTCTGTAAAATTGCTCCCAAAGTTTGGTGGCGTGTAGATGAGCCGAGATGATGTAGGGAGCCTCTTCCCCCAGTGTTGTTTATGGAGACATCCTATTGGAAGGGTGTTGAGAGGGCCGTGCACAAGACATCCAATGTCAGATGTGCTTATTAAATTGACTTAGCACTCTTCCCTGGCCTAACTGTTGTCTTCACTACAGTACATGGTTCTGCCTGTGACTTTGTGAATTCCTGTTGTGGCGTTAACTAGCCCTTTACCAGATACTGGACTGCTCCTCTCTGCTGTTAAACCATTCAGTGGGGTCCAGAACTTGTACTGTGCAGAAATTAAACTACACTATGACTACACTATAACTACACTATGTATATGTTCATTCTAGAAGGATAACTACTGTATTATATTTAAGGGTGTAGATCTTTTTGACTGCTCAGAAAGACTGCATATCATATCAGGTGACATTTATTTATTTATTTGACCAATTGGTTGCCTACGCCTACTTTCTGTGTGTGTGTGTGTGTGTGTGTGTGTGTTGTTCATACGTGAGTGTGTGTGAGACTGGTGATTGTGGTCAACTTTAGGCTTGTGCTCTGTCATGAAAGGTAATCTGCCTAGTAGAAGTGCTGTCTTCTATTTGACCTCTGTCACAGCTGAATCAACTTGTAAATCAACTCAAGCAGTCTGATATTTTGGGGGGGAATCATCATATCTGTGTTTGGATGCCAGCCTCTCGAATTTAAGGGTTTCTTTTTCATTCGCCTGACAATCACGCTGCCTCTCTTGTGCTCCTCATAGATTTCTGTCATATGAAGAATGGTTGTTTAATGCCAACTTTCCCTCAAACATCTGCTCCCTGCCAATAACAGCTTGTGTTGTGTTGCTTTTCTCGTCGTCTTGGCGGATGGATCCCGGTTCGCCTTCACTCTCTTTTTCAAACACTGATGTTGCACCACCAATGTATGCAAATAGCATGCTGTCTCCAGTCTTCACATGATTTCTGGCTATTTTATTTAACATTTATACTTTCAAGTATTGTTGTTGCGATTGTATGTCAGATTGACGTTAAGCGCCCGTTTTATAGGCCACATTTTGGATATAACATTAGCAACTATGAAATGGAATGTAGAGTGTGGATGGATGTGTGTTTCCTTTGTTGAAAAAACTGCCAGCTGAAGTGGAGGCTGAGCTGAAGTTGGCATGGCTGCTGAGTGTGTGTGTGAGCGAGTGTGTGAGTGTGTGTGTGTTACAGTGGTGCTGCAGTGCAGCTTGAACAGCACAATGAGATGTGGGCATTTGGTCGCTGGGTCGCTGGTTTCAAAAGGTGGAGGTCATTTCCTGTTTCCTCTTTGTCTTCCTCTTTCCTGTAATTCCACCACCATTATCCCAGTGACTCTTCACTGTTGCAAGTCATTATCTGCTCCTTCATAGTTGTCAATAGATTATTCAACATGGATTGTTGTTTTTCAGGATCTGATCACAAATGTGTTTTTCAGTTGTAGTGCTGCTCTGCTGGCTACAGAGATGGGTTAGGATTAGATGGCTGAGTCCCTTTCAAAGAATTTCTATTAAAAGGACACGTTCTCTCGTACGTCCATTTTCGTTTGCATGCCGTTGTAAATAAAATAAAAGAATAGGTAATTGTGCCCCAACAAATCCTAATCGTTTGTTCCTCAGTTTATTTAGATTTGATATCAAGTGATGCCCTTTGAGCCCCAGGTAACAATTGACTTTCAGCCGTTTGAGTTAATAGCCTTGTCTCTAGTTTGTACGGATCAATATGTGTATTAATTAATCACAGTTATCAGGAGCCGGATCTGGTTCCATTTGTTGTTACATCAGCAAAATATCAATAGAGAAAGTGGACTCCCTGATCGTCATGGCAACTTCATCTCTTAGGTCAAAGAGAGTTTATCTTATCTTGCTGCCGAGAGTGGCAAACTGCTTAGGAATCTAGTTTAGACTCTAAGATCATCGATTTAGGCTTTTTTTCTTGTTGTTTCGGGGAGGGGAGAAAAGAAGAGGGCTGCATTCTAATCACAACAGAGATGTTAAGATTTGAATATTGATCACTCTCCAAAGGCCATTATAGGATAGCTATGGCCTCTAGTCCAGCTGTTGTTCAAGTACGTCCTTTTAAGACCCAAACAAGGCTTTGATTATCAGTGTCAGCATGTCAACACGGAGTATGTCTGTATAGCTGTCTGCCAGTACGTGTCCTACTGCTACAGACATAGGCTGAATCTGACATGCCATCCTTCCCACTATATAGGATGCCAAGTCAGACACACGATACAATGTTTACAGACCAGTGTCTATACACATCCTGACACTTCTCTTCATCACGACACCATAAACATTCACATATATAATTTGGCATATTGAATAATAAGTACATTGACAGATTGTGGTATATCCCTCTGTATCAGCCACATTTATCATGGTGCACAGTTCCTAAAACACTGTATTGTAGATAACATAGCGGTAGGCTAGTTTGTTTTCAGATGAAGTCTTTGTGTATATTATGAATATGGCCAGTTTTTCCAGGATGTGACTTTGCCATGTGCATGTTGATATGATATGAATATAATCATGTGTGGGTCTGCGCATCATCATGATGTGTCAGGGAGGTGGACCTGGGTCTGGTCTCACAGGAAGTTGGCCTGGTGGGTCCCTCTATCTGCTGGGTCCCTCTATGACTATGGCCCAATTGGTACACTATTCCCTATATAGTGCACTACTTTTGGCCAGAGCCCTGGTCAAAAATAGTGCACTACAGTATATAGGGGATACATTTGGGATGCACACCATGCCTCTACCTCATCAGCGGGAGAATAGTCCTCAGGCTAGGAGCACACAGGAACATGCTTTTTCCTCCCTCACTTTTTGCCTTCAGGACACAATTGCCTCATTTAACATTCTCTATTTGGACCCTGCCAAGAGGGGAAACAGCCAGGGAGTAAAAGAGCCACCACACATCATGAATTCTTTCATTTAACTTGTAAATTCCCTTTCACCTTGGTGATGGCTGCGCGGTTATCTGTCGTGATGGCTGGAGATATCGCTCAATTAAGGGCTTTTCTGAGGTTACTCCCCAATATCGGAGTGATTTTTGTCGTCTGACGTCATGTTATATTATGGATATGGATATTATGGGTTCTGTTTGGGCTTTTAAACAGCTTAGAAGATCGACACTTGCCTTCCTCTGTTCTATTCTAAAGCAGAATGTTCAAGGACACTAGTGTTCTAGAATTTCTCTGGAAACTTTTCCCCACTGTGGAGAAATACACTTCTCATGTCTATTTTGTGGGGAGAAAATGTTTCAATTAAAATCGAAATAAGTTCTGTGTTGTTTCAATGGTCAAATGTTGTGTTAATAATGCGCTATTAGTTACAGTGTTTTCACAAAGTCATGCATTATCACTGCAAATGTATTTTCTGGGGTGCCAGTTTCCTGCAGTGCAGGTTTGGTTGAATCCAGGCCCTTGAGGATAGAGGAAGTGACTCAGCCTAGCAGCTGTGAATGTAAAAATTAGTTGTGAACATGATGTAATAACAAAAGTCTACAATTTCACCCTCACAGGAGCAACAACGTCCTTTGTTTTTATTTTCCATGACATATTAGGTGACTGAAAAAGGGTGATTTAGTCAACATCATTTTTTGACCAAGATATGAGGTGGCACGGCAGAAAATGAAGCCCTAATAGCTGTTACGTTTAAGTCTCTCTCTTGGCAGGAATTAGCCAAGGCTGTGAAGGACAAGACCAGGGGAAGATAGAACTTAGGGCATGAAGGATAACACACGTCAGACGTCGTAGTTAAGGGATAGGTGGCTACAGCAGATTAAGTAGCAAGCCTTTCAGTTCAATTTGTACATCAGCATTTCTCTGGGCCCAACAGCACAAAACACACAGCACTGCTAAGGGTTCACTGGAAAATCACTAATGACAAAGCTTTGTAAATACATCAACAATTTATGTCAAATGTGCTGAAAATATAAAACAAACTTCAAAACATGTTAATACTTTAAAGAGGCTATGTGTTGATTCGCAGCATAGCGTGGCAGCATAGCGTGGCAGCAAAGCGCGTAGGGCTGTTGACAGCCCAGTTTACATCCCCCTGATCAGAGGGCATATCTGCATATGATTAGCCTGGATGCATGCAAATATTCATAATGGAATGATATGCCAATTGTCAGTGGCTGATGTTGATCGATTATGTTTTAAATGAGATTATGCAAATCCGATTGGAGGAAGAAGTGAGCCTGAAAGGCTGTGATGAGAAGAGTGACAGGTTGTAAAGTGTTATTTCTCCTGTCCTGTAATTAGTCCCCAGCAGTTTGAACTATGTCAAACAAATAGCTATGAAGTGAGATGGTGATGGAACTGCCTACCTGCCTTTCAGATTCAGGCAGCAGTGGATCTCATCTCAAAGAATTCTAATCTGGTAATTGCTAAATACTGGTTTGGTGACAGTGACTGAGTAGCTTTGGCCGAGCAAAATGCTTTGCCTTATTATATCAGATGTGGGATTTTTTTAACCAAGGATCCACCAATCAGCCATTCCCCAGAACCAAACCACAGATAGCTTGGCTAAACGCTAAAAGCATCCTCTCATTCAAGACATGATACTTAGAGTCCCAGTTTAGTCTAACTGAAAACTATTGATTCTGTCTCTATAAAAGTCTGGTATTAACATCCATCCCCGTGATAAAATGGTGGTGATGCTTTAGTGGGTGTAACATGCTGGTCTACACAGACCTAGAGCCCAGAGCAGACCGTGGTCTCTCTGTGTGAACCATGTGTCTGGGATTCTCCAAAGAGACACATTTGATCATAATGAAGTTTCTTAAGCTTATGAAACAGGATAACAACTGGGTCAGATGATAAGCTCGAGCAAAACAGGGTAAGGAAGTAGAAGAAAGTGATTGAGTGATGTCTCTGGCTTTGCCGCCATCACAAGCAGTTGACAGTTAGTTTAGGATCAGATGATTTCACTCTCTAGATTGGAGTGAGGGGAAGCTAGGCAAATCTTCAGGACAAAAAGGTCAAGGGCTTCTCTCCTCTCCTTCTCCTTCTCTCTCTCTCTTTCTCAACAGCTTGCTTTGACAAACAGGGAAATGTTGCTAAGATTCGTGAAAAAAGACGGAACATACCGTCACAGCTAGTAATATTCTATGGAATGACTGACTATAGTTGGAGAATACAGCTCACTGTCCTGTGGTCAGCATTAGGCCTAGACTGTAACATTTCCTTCTCAGTCATTTGAATAGAATTTTCCTTTGGAGTATTGAATAAGATGAACAACAGCTTTCATTTGGGGTAAATCTGTTCTTGTCAGCAGGATCTGATAATGCTACGTGGTACCATAGTAGGAACTAGCTAACCAGTGAGAACATGGAATTTGTTTGAGGTGGAAACTACAGCAACTCTCTCTGTGGTTTCTGAAGGGGGTGAACAATGAACAGTGGCAATGGATGACTGGATGATTGAATGATTGGATGATTGGATGCGTACTGTAAACAAACACAATCCACCACAACCCTCTACATCTACATGGTCCTCAGCATCATCCCTTCCAAAACCACCAACAGAGAATCCTGTCCCAGTACAAAGTTCTGTGCAGAGTCTTTGTGAGATGTGGTAAGATACTGGATCTCCAAGTTAATAAGGACTTGTCTAGTCCACTGCTCTTTGAATAGTGTGAAGTCATCTCTATATCCAGTTCGCTGGTCTTGGAGTCTGGAAGTCACAGCAGATTTTAGGTACAACTGTTTACTAACATCTAAAGTCATCCAAAAATGATAATGGATATACTTTCCGACAGCCACAACGATGCCTCTGTTTATGTGATATAGTGACACACACACACGCACGCACACACACACACACACACACACACACACACACACACACACACACACACACACACACACACACACACACACACACACACACACACACACACACACACACACACACACACACACACACACACACACACAGCCTTATGGAAATGATTATGAAGGGCAGCATGGTGGTGATTCAGTAATGTGAGTGGTGTGTGTGATGCAGTAGAACCTGTCTCTTCAGACAGCCAGGCTGGGCCGTGCCCATTAAACAGGACTCTATCGTCCATTCGCTTTGTCTAGGGGATGCTTTCAACATCAGGGTCTCACTTGGGATGAAGTGGCTATGATAACAGCAGTCAAACTGCACTATTATGAATCAGTTCTTTTAATCATCTTCCATTGAAAAACCATTCCTCCTCTATTGACTACAACCACTAACCTGACAAAACATGGATTAGCCAAAGAGATGTTCAGACAATGGAAACCGTCCATCCAGCCATCATTAGGGAAAGCAACCAATGTTTCTTTGAAGTGGTTGAAATGACAACCTTCTTCTCAAAGACTCCTCCAGGAGAATAAAAGGGATTTGTAATTAACATAATAATTATATCCTATGTGTTTGACCTATGGTGTCCCGTTACAATGCTTCAATCCTTCAGCAATGCTTGGCGTGATGATAAAAACCCCATTATACACAGTGAAAAAGTAATGAACTTTATTTATCAAAGATGTTTGTCAGGCAATGTTGTTATTTGAGTGAAGACCAATATACTGAAGTTTTTGTGTTATTTGTAGCATTTTGCCCAGAAACATTTTAGTTCAACACATATCTTTCCAATGTCCCTGCAAGTGATGTCTAAACAGGGTGGCTGGTTTTATCTGAAATGCAGTTCTTAGTTTCATGTAAAACATCTCATTCTGGGGCTTTAGCTGCAGCTGCCTTATCGTTTTCCCTTATTTCTCCCTAGTCATTTATTTCAATCCCCCAGGTTTATATGTTTCACTCTCCTTTCATTCCTGTGATTGCCTTTCATAAGTTCAAACACTCTACAACACTTCTGGTAACTTTAGGTGTGTATTCACTGTGATTCAACACTAGTTTTTGTATTGTACTGTAGAGCATAGAGTGTCCAGCTCTGTCTTGAGCCTGAACTAAGACGTTGAAAACATCATGACCTAAATCAGTGATGAATAATAACAGAACAGAAGCATCCCCTAAGCAGGTATTGTATAGGCTACCTACAGTAGGTCTACAGTATGTGAGAGAGGGAGAGAGAGTGTGTGTTCATACTGTACCTGCATGGTGCTCCTCTACAGCTCCAGTTCCTGTGGTTGCTTTGGTCTTTGTCTGCCACCTATCAGCGTATCAGCAGTATGTCTGAGGCCCAGTTGTATAATGCATCATTTATGGCTTTGTGGGGGGAGACGGCAGCCGGGCAGCGGAATCGCCCCAGGCCTTCCCCTCAGTGAGTGGATTAACATCGGCCTGCTTTAGCGCTGCTCTACCATGGTGTGAAATCTGCCCCGCTCTGGGTCCAGGCGACGGACCCCACTACCCCGCTCCCCCCCTCAACGCAAAGCCTCTCACAGCCATCTGTGAAATGCAGAAACTCTGTGTCTAAGTTGAGTTCAGATCCCAACCGCCAGCCGTGGCGGGGCCAGGAAGCAAATGGCCAGGCAATTGATGGTTGGGGATCAGCTCACTGATGTCGTGCCGCATGTGCAGGAACCCTGCCTGCCCCCCCTCCCCCTCCCCGGACCGCGGGCGTGTTGGAGGAGGTCTGGGGCTCTGGGCGCTGGCCGAGAGATCTCTGCCTGGTTCCTGCTTGCAGGTCCAAATCCCCCCTCTGTGCATGCCTGCCTGCCTGCCTGTGTGGAGGCGGTGCCACTGCTCCCCTGAGCCCATGCCCAGTCCTTTGAAGATAAGATTTTGATACAGAGTCCCTTTCGGTACGTCGCTAGCTAACGGATGCTCTTTGTGTGTGTCACTGCCCATGCCTGGCCTCTGCTTAGAGCCTGGGGCCACAACTCTTGGTCATAAGGAATGTATAGGTTGTATTTAGGTGAGGGGTGGATAACTACCCTGGATAACTACCCTGATAATGGGTGGTTGGGATGTTAGTGGTTTAAACATTAGTAGTAATGTTGAACCACAGAGTTGTTGATTAGTCTCTGGTGTCAGACTGGTGTTCATCATAAATGCATCAAAACAGATATTTTCTGTGTAATTTGTTTATCTCAAGATTTGTAGTTGATTTGATTTTGAAGTTGTTTTTATCCATTAAGCGTCCAGTACACAAATAATTCTCCAAACTGTTGAATCTGTGATTCTTCTCTATTCTATTATGGTGATTATCTGATGACTCACTCTCTGGCTGATTGTGGGTTTCTTGCCCATATTTTAACATTGGAGAGTCACTTTCAACACTTCTCACTCTCAACATCTGCATGAAACAAAGAAGTGGAGAGAAGAGAGCTCATCATAATCAGTTATTTTTTGAATGAGGAACTCAACTCAAAATGTTCCCTTGATTTTTTTTCATCCTGTGGCTTTGGAGTTCAGATCTGTGCATAATGTCTTGTGATTGCATGGCATTATGGAGGTTTGTGAAAGCCGTCTCGCCTCTGAGTCCAGCACCACCACCACTAGCAGCAGCAGCACATCTTTCCATCCATCCACACACACACACACACACACACACACACACACACACACACACACACACACACACACACACACACACACACACACACACACACACACACACACACACACACACACACACACACAGGCTGCTCATCAGTGATGGAGCGTTGATTGCTTTTTGATACCCATCCAATATGGACGGTGTCCTGCATACATCAGCTAATTAGAATGTACTTACAGTGTCTGTGTGATAGCATACACCCAACACTCATCATCATCAGATCACATGTCCAAGTTCTTTCTTTCTTTCTTTCTTTCTTTCTTTCTTTCTTTCTTTCTTTCTTTCTTTCTTTCTTTCTTTCTTTCTTTCTTTCTTTCTGTCTGTCTGTCTGTCTGTCTGTCTGTCTGTCTGTCTGTCTGTCTGTCTGTCTGTCTGTCTGTCTGTCTGTCTGTCTGTCTGTCTGTTAATTGGTCCAAACGACCACTTTCATTCCTATGTGTGTCACAGAAAGCAAACAAAATCTATCTATCTATCTATCTATCTATCTATCTATCTATCTATCTATCTATCTATCTATCTATCTATCTATCTATCTATCTATCCCCCCACTCAGCTTAGTCACTATGTAAATTCCCCTGAGTGGAAAAGCTAGAATTCAATGGAAGAAGTATTTGCTGGAAGCAGTTTGCAAGGAAAACAAATATATTTATGGAGGCAGCAAACTACTTCGGGGAGACTCCCAAGAGGGTGCTTTAACCATGCAGACAGAGCCCTGTTGAGTAAAGATCAGCTGGAGGTTGGAAGAGAATACAGTGGCTGTTTCCATGGAGTAACAGCAGTGTGTGTACAGTAACTGTGACTGTCCACTGTCCATGTCACTGTGACTCTGTCTCCTGCCTGTGTACAACTAATAGACATACTGTCCGTTTCTGTGTGTGTGTGTGTGTGTGTGTGTGTGTGTGTGTGTGTGTGTGTGTGTGTGTGTGTGTGTGTGTGTGTGTGTGTGTGTGTGTGTGTGTGTGTGTGTGTGTGGGGGGGGGGGGGGGGGGGGGGGGTGCCGTTCCAGAAACACACTGAGAGAATGCAATGGGGCGTCTCTCTGAAATGTGTAATGTATAGCCATCCTCAACAGCTTTCACACATCATAGTGGTACACACACACACAGCGGCTCCCAAGAGTGAAAGACTAACGTGCAGGATGTGGAAGTAGGGGAGTAGAAACAGAAATCTCACTGCTGTTTCCTGAGGTAATCTTGACTGTGATCTTAATTCCAATAAAGTGTTTTTTTTTTTGTATAAGCCAGATGAAAATGCACTCGACTCCACTGGTATTTCTGGGGTCATACTTTATGGAATATCATTTCAGATAACAAGTGTAATCCCTTGGGGGAAGTGATGTATATTGACCAACTCAGTAATAACCTGCCTACATCTCCAGACCTTATACTATAGTAAACAGGGCGAATAACTATTTGTGCTCTCTGATCAATCAAATAGGACGTCCTGTATTGTATGATACACCCAGATCCCAGAAGGGGACGACACTAATATCTACTGTACTGAAGATGAACAGCATCTTATTCTTTCCACTGCTTTGATCAGCAAAATCTAGGCCATAGGTGGCAATATTACATTAGTCCTTTTATATTATTGAATGTAATATATCCAATAGCTTAAGTCCTATTTGTGACAAATTATTCTCTTAACTAACCCCATGGGAATCAATGGATTTGTCCCAATAGTGTCTGCATCCATTAGCAGAGTAGCAACCAGGTGACCTGTAGGGATAGAGATGGTAGTGTTTACGGTTCTACCTCCAGCTTGTTGTCTTCTGTCCGTCAGTCAGCCAGTGAGAGAGACGATGCATCCCTCTTCTCTCAGATCATCTCATCAGGGTGTGTGTGTGTGTGTGTGTGTGTGTGTGTGTGTGTGTGTGTGTGTGTGTGTGTGTGTGTGTGTATTATCTTGACTGGCCAGACTCATGACCTCTTGGCTCTGACAGTGGCCCCAGGACTGAGGGACAGAACCAGGGCAGTGGAAGGAGACATATCTATTGTGAAAATACTTATTTTCAATTAAATTCATTAGTAATATTAATATACATTTCACTGGCTATTGTATATATTTATAGAGAAGAGAAAAAGACAGTTGACGAGCCTCATGCAACAGTGCACAATAACGTGAAACATTCGTTGAAGTGAATGCAAATGTAGCCTACGTCTTGGATTTTTTTGGCTATTTGGGAGTTTTCCACGTCTGACAGATATCTCTGTCAGTAGGCCCAAGGCATAACATATGGAGTGAAAAACACAAGAAAGAAAATGTCTGCCTGATACGCTGAGAACTGTACAAATTCATGAGCCATCAAAGACTGCAATATTTATTTTCCTTTGCATTGCAAAATAGAGAAATGAATGGCCCGGCTTCCCCTGTAAAGACAAACTTGAAAGCAATCACCCAGAGTTCTTTAAACCTTTTCTGTGTTGTGTATTATGCAGCGTTCTACTGTCTATGTAGTCTGTGCCGTCTAACTGCCTTTTGAAGTTCTACTCCCTGACTGTACAGTATTTGCTTTTCACCAATTCTTTCCCACTGTGTCGCTGCTGGTTTGAAAGTGTGACCGATCGGGCGGTGAAAGCATCTCTATCAATTCACTTTGCTTCTTGGCTCCGCGGCTGGAAGAACAGCTCCAATTGGTCGTTTAGTTAGTGGTTTGTAAATGAATAACATGCAGGTCAGGGTTGTTGTCTGTGTTGGCCTAAGGTGAGTCTGGTGGAGCAGAGCAGAGAGGAGCAGAGCGGGGCACCAGATTGGGGACAGGAGGGAAGGACAGATGCCCCTATTACAGCCCTGCTGTCCCAGACCTCCCTATCCCTGCTGGGGTGTGATCTTAGTACCACACCACAGGTCTGGGAGACAGCCATCTTCCTAAAATCTCTGACAGCAGCCTCTTTAAAAAATGTTTTATTTAAAATGTGTTTGTGTGTGTGTGATCGCGCTAAAATAGAAATCAGTGACTGCTGAGTTGTTCAATGATGTCCATGAGTCTCCATCTCACCCTACCTCTCTCCCTCTCTCCAACTTGTTATTTTTCTGTTACAATGTCTTTGCAGTGTGATACAGTAAGCTTGCCACACAGTGCCTTCAGAAAGTATTCGCACCCTGGCCTACAGCCTGAATTTTAAATGGATCAAATTGAGATGTCAGTGGTCTACAGACAATGTGCCACAATGTCAAAGTGGAGAAAACTGGGGATGGATCAACAACATTGTAGTTACTCCACAACATTAACATACAGTAATTGACAGAGTGAAAAAAAGGAAGCCTGTACAGAATATAAAATATTACAAAACATGCATCCTGTTTGCAACAAAGCACTAATGTAATATTACAAAAAATGTGTCAAATACAACACATTACTGAGTACCACTATCCATATTTTGAATCATAGTGGTGACTGCATCATGTTATGAGTATGCTTGTAATCGTTAAGGACCGCAGAGTTTTCCAGGATAAAAAATCCTAGAGGAAAACCTGCTTCAGTCTGCTTTCCACCAGACACTGGGAGATTGAAAATCTATGGTGAGACTTAAAAATGGCTGTTTAGCAATGATCAACAACCAATTTGACAGAGCTTGAAGAATAAAAAAAATAAAAATGGGCAAATATGGTTCAAACCAGGTGTGCAAAGCTCTTGGAGACTTAGAAAGACTGTCATTATGGGGTATTGTGTGCAGATTGGTGAGAAAAAAATATGTATTTAATCCATTTTGAATGTCAGGCTGTAACACAACAAAATGTTGAATATGTCAGGGGGTATGAATACTTTCTGAAGGCACTGTAGATTCCACTGAATGAAGAGAAACATGCAGCTCAACAAATTCCACCGGCTATTTTTAAGCGCGCCACAAAGTGGCCTATTTCTAACACTATTATCCTGTGAGTCTCTATGAAAGAGCGCTCCTTTTCTCTTGTGAAGGTGTGGGTGGGGGGAGGGGAGGAGACTGCGTAGACCCCGGCCGCATGGTCGTTATCTGCACCAGATGCAGGTTGACTTCAGACTTTCAATGGAAGGTAAAGAGAGGGGAAATTAATGAGAGCCATAAAGCCAGTAGGATAAATAATTAGGCAACCAAACAACCATCCGACCCAAGATCCATGCAGCCACAGGAAAATCTGCCTCACTCCTCACTAGCTTTTAGTTTCCACTGTTTCTCAAAACTGTGGCGAATGTCAGTTTTTGTCTTTGGTGTGTTTTTAACTCGATTTACTTTTTGGCATGAAAGTCAGTGCTGTTACTCTTTATGAATAATCACTATGACAGGCCTCTCCGTCCTGCCAACGGTAATTGGTCAGATGACTTCCTAGTTGAGACGTTTGTTTCAACGTTAGACAGAACGCTTGTGACAATTCAGTTGTCAAAAGGTGTGTTTGTAAATCAGTGGGAAGAGAAGGTGTCGCACTGGAGTGAATGTTTGTGTGGAGTTAGCTGACGTCCTCATGCATTTGGCATGTCCAGTGTTCACAGTTAGTTGACATATTAACCTCATTTTAATAATCCATATAATTCATCTCTACTTCCGCGCCACCAATTTTATTTTGAGCTGTCAAGCAGACTGCTCCTGCCTTGGTATAGTATCACTAGGCTTATGCAACTATGTTACTGATGTCATTGTATTGAAATGATGGTTTCTCTAGCACGTCCTCCTTGGGATCCAAGATAATGTTGTAGCATTAGAGGACAAGGCCGTGGTAATGTACTAGCGTATATTACATTGGTATGTTTACCTGCGGTGTGTCTGTCTGTCCCGGAGGATTGTGTGTCATTGCTGTCATACTATGTAGAGTAGATGGAGCAACATGTATTGTTCTGTTACTCCCCCGACAGACAGACAGACAGACAGACAGACAGACAGACAGACAGACAGACAGACAGGCAGACAGACAGACAGACAGACAGACAGACAGACAGACAGACAGACAGACAGACAGACAGACAGACAGAGATCAGTGAGAGACTTACATTATCCTGTAGCAGTCTTTGATGGCTATTCATGGTTCTGCACTATAATCTGTTTCTCTAATCTCATTCAGAGATATAAATAAACAAGTAATGCTGTACATAAAAGAGAGAAAGCACATGGGTGAGCATCGTAGGGATTATGGTAATTTTGAGGATAAGTAAGAGGTGTTTAAAACATGACTTTTTAATAGGGGAGGAAGTAACTTCCTTTAACAGATCATTTTGCACTGTCTGAACTCTATACTGGAATTAATATGCAAATAATTAACATAGAAACCACACAATTTCTGTCAACTCTATGCATGGATGCATGCTGCGGTAAACAGGTTTTTAGACATATTTTAAACTCATTATAAAAGTAATAAGAATGCAATGTTAAAATGGGGGTTGTCTTAAATCACCCTCCAGTGTGAATGTGTTCCTCTAGTAACAGAGAAGGTAGTACACAGCACACACATTCCCCTGGCCATTCTATTGGTCAGAGAAGCCCTCGTAACACTTGTTTAGCTCTAGACGAATGACTACTTTTTTAATGATCAAAGTGTCAATAGTGGAGGATACCTACCTTCTATCTGAATCAACTCACCCATATATGCTAGTTGATTTCAGAGCAGTTATTCGTTCCACCTAATCTCTTCCAACATGACATTTGGAAACTCTGAAATCAATTATGTGTTCTCTACCCAAATGAAACGCAAAAAAAAATGACTATATGACTTAAAAGTCGGCCAAGCTCACCTTTGACACGCTGCATTACAAAGGGAAAGGGAAATCACACTGCATACCTGATCCATAAAACATCCTTTGAAAGGGATTGCAGGGCCTGGGTTGGATCCAGTCCTGGCGCTAGTTGTGGCATTGATGGCACAGCCCTTGGGCACGGGGATACTTGGCCTGGACAAGATGGACGGTTCCTGGGCCCGTATCAGTGGGCACTGGGCCGTCCTCGGGGAGCTTCTAAGCCATGCCGTCTGAAGAAGAACTGATGGCTTTGGCAGAACATGTGGACATGCTGTGGTTTTTATTTCAGTCAAAACAGCCCCGATGCTATCGCCTTCAGTCACCCAACCCAACACAGGCAGCAGCAGCAAGCTGACCTAAATGATTTTGCTTCACACAAGTTCTTCTCTTTCAAAAACGCATCAAATGGAACTGAAGTTTTTCTTTTGTTCTCCCTTTAGAACGGGTTTTGCCTCATGAATTGTTGTTGAATTGTTGTTTCATCTCAGGAGACATCAAAATGCAATATCGTTAATATCCCTCCTTAATGTTAAAATGTATAGAGGAACACCTTGAACTATCTAACAGGAAAGTTATATTGCTGCATCGAAAATGATTCCAGTATGATAATTATCAACACCAACCAAATTGTTTCTACTACGAGAGGAAATTGACAGCTCTTTCAGAAGTAGTTAGTTGATACCTATCCACAGGCTAATGGAACCGCCACCTTTGATGAGAAGTTGAAACGAGTGTTGCTGTGTAGGCTTGGCACAGTACTAGACATAGCTGGAGGGGCTGTGAAGCAGAGTAGAGCAGAGAGGAGCGTAAGGGATCGAGACATTTAAACGGGCCTCATCCAGAGGTGACAAGTGCACCGTGTTCTCTGAACTGTAGGTGTGAGCCCGCTGCTGTGTCTGTCTTTCATTGTCTTTTATTTTCCTATTCTTTTAAATGGCCTGTATTTTTTTTCTACTAGAAGGTTTTTTGATATCCATTTAGATTGGAGGTTCATTAAAAAAAGCTCCGACAATAGAGTGACTCCTAATTAAGCCGCACTGCATCTGGCCCCTGGCACCCTATCCTGGTGTTCCATCTATTTTGCTGGGGAGAATTCATTTGTTTCTTAATTAAGAAAAACACCAATTGCGTGAAAAATATGCTTATGGTACCTGAATCCTAATGAGTTAAGTAGTGAGGGGGAGAACTCATTCCAGTAGCCCTAGAAATGAACTGGGACCTGATAAAAATGAACTAACTAGCCTTGCATAAATTGAAGCTGAGGGAAAGTGCTCCATCATCATGGCCAAGACAATATGCAAACTATCTTCAAAGAAATCAAATTGCCAGAATGTTTTCATTTGCATGTATTAACTATTACCATAATGAGTAGAAGTGACATTGGACCTGGATTGTGTGTCTGTTCGATTGATAACTCTGCTGCATCTGTAAATAGTCTCCCCGCAAAATGATGCTACCAGTCAAATCAGTGTTGAACTGTGGAGAGGTTTTTACAGCCTTGTACAAACCTGATGCAGTGTTGAATCTGTGTCATCATCCTGTAACCACTATCCTGAAACAGGAAGCAGCTGGGAGACGTTGCCTTTAAGACACTGCTGTGGAGGAGAGGAGAGCACCTGGCTGGGGGCAGTTCCATGAGGCTGTAGCTGGATCCAGAACCAGAACCAGATTCAGTAGGCAGGGAGGCACACTGCTCCTCCATCTCCCCCACATGTCTCAACCCTTCCAGGGTACCAGCAGTTCACTTATCTCCTTCCTCAACACCCCACCATAGCCCACGTTGGAGAGTCGCGGGCAACCAGCCAAAGAGACTGATGTTTTTGTACTGCAGGCGTCATGCAAAACATTTGAACTGTCTTAATATTCCAAATCATTTTTTCAACATGCTATTTCAGAGGATCAGCCGCTTGGGTCAAATTATTCAATTAAGTGTCTGTTTATTACTGATACCAAAGCTGGGTAGCAGTTCTACTTATCACCTTTTCTGCAGATTGGTGTTCTCGCAGAATACCACCATAAAGATTGCCTCCCTGTAATTAAAATGGCACAGAGACAAATCTGGCACAGGGGCTAAGACACGGGAAATGAGGGAGTTCGGGGGAAATTGCAGGGGGCAACGTTCTCTGTCATCCAATGAAAAAGTTTGGGCTACAAGCGTTTAACTAAACGGGTGTCAGAGAGGATATATGGCGAAGAAAGAGGATGGGTGTGAAGCGAGCAGAGAAAACGATGAGCCTTTGGGTGGCGTCGTTGTTGTTGTTGTTGATAGCTGCTGTTGTAGGCTACAGAAGGCGGTTGGTTCATGAACAGTTGGTGGTGAACGGTCGGTCTCTTGTTGCCATTCATTTTGAACCAAACGGGTAAACAGGAGGCTGGATGCTAGTCTGATTCGTCCGGTGGCACTGCATTGCTGTTTGGATGTCCTCCTAAACCACAGCCAAGCTTCCCTCCCAGAGCTGTGTTTGATGAGCAATTGGCAGGCTATAGAGACACGTGTACTCGCATCTCGTGGCAAACATACCTTTCACAGAGTCAGACTCGACAGACATGTGAATTCTCAGAGTGGGGGAAAAAAGGGAGAAGGAAATGAAGTCAGCAATAAGCTGGGGATGTTAAACCCAGACATGAGAAAGACGTGAGAGACGACTTTGGATTTAGACTGAATCTTCATGCGCTTTTGACAATTTGCATTGTTATCGCCTGATAACTGGTGATGTTTTTACTTGGTTGTACATTTTTATGTGGAATATGTTAAACGTAAACCGGGCTATAACGACTCCCTTAATGACGTGGGGATCTTGCCCCCCCCCTCCCCGGATCGAGTCTTAGTGGGCTTCCAGTGCGGGATGGCTGATATCTGAATATTAAAAGTGAGTTTCAAGCTCATCTGCAAATGTGATTTGCACATATCACACTTCTGCAGTCACCAGGCTGCTTCATCGCCAAGCTTCTGAGCAGAGAAGGGCAGAGAGAGAGCGAGAGAGAGAGAGAGAGAGAGAGAGAGAGAGAGAGAGAGAGAGCGAGAGAGAGAGAGAGAGAGAGAGAGAGAGAGAGAGAGAGAGAGAGAGAGAGAGCGAGAGAGAGAGAGAGAGAAGAGAGAGAGAGAGAGAGAGAGAGAGAGAGAGAGAGAGAAAAGAGAAGAAGTATATATGGGGTTGCTATTGATTTATTCCATATCTGACCTAATTTAAATCCCTGCCAACAAACTCATATGCATACTGTAGATTTTCTAAATTAGAGAAAGCAAACCTTGAGCTTCAGTGAGAGACAGGTGTAAACATCAGTGTTGTCATAACGCACCTCCAATAAATCTGAACATCACGGCAGCGTGCTGCTATAGAGCACCACATCAATTGGACATGATTTTGAAGCTTGAGGGCCCAGGGGAATGCCCTCCAGGACGAAGGTGCCCATTGACATGCCGTACACGCCAAGATAGAATTATGACTGCCTGTCTTTGTTCCTCACTGGCTTCCTCACAGAGACCAAGTCATTTGGTTGAAATACGGAAACATTTTGGAAAATGGAGGCTGTGATATTGTGATATTGTGTCTTTTCAATAGGAATATTCTCTGGATTTGAAGGAGGGGAATGGTTCCTGCTTTTAGTGTAGTAAGTACATTATTAATGAAATAATAATACACTCATAATAATAACAGTTGTACAAATAACCAGGAAAAATCATAATACAGAATTCTTTGCGTTACACAAACATTTTGTTTTGTTATGTTTTTCATTTTTGACATATTGACATGATCAGATGTTAGACATTGTAGAGTGAATAAAATGGGAGAATATGTTGAGGGCGGTGTGTTGTCTGTGACTCTAGCGGCAGTGGTGTTGTCATGATAATCCTCTCATTTGGAATGTCAGGATCAGCAGGTTAGGGCTCTCCACTTCCCTGCCATGTCAAGCCTACAGACCAGCGTGGTGGATTGTCATTTCTGAAGGAATATTTTGACAGAGCCTTCACTCCGCCGGGCTCAGCTCAAAGGTCAGAGCTGTACCACTTCCATTTACTGTGAGAACACTCAATCCCTGTGGAGGAGAGGAGAGGAGGCTGAGACTCCACGCTACTCTACACATCTCCACACATACCCTGTCTGTCTGACTGTCTGTCTGTCTGTCTGTCTGCCTGCCTGTCTGTCTGTCTGTCTGTCTGTCTGTCTGTCTGTCTGTCTGTCTGTCTGCCTGTCTGTCTGCCTGTCTGTCTGTCTGTCTGCCTATCTGTCTGCCTGTCTGTCTGTCTGTCTGTCTGTCTGTCTGTCTGTCTGTCTGTCTGTCTGTCTGCCTGCTGTCTATGCCTGCTGTCTGTCTGTCTGCCTGTCTGTCTGTCTGTCTGTCTGTCTGTCTGTCTGTCTGTCTGTCTGTCTGCCTGCCTGCCTGTCTGTCTGTCTGTCTGCCTATCTGTCTATCTGTCTATCTGTCTGCCTGCCTGCCTGCCTGCCTGTCTGTCTGGCTGTCTGTCTGGCTGTCTGTCTGTCTGCCTGTCTGTCTGTTCATTGTTAAGCATTTTCCTCTTGTTTGATTGTCTGAATCCCTAATTGTCTTGTTTTACAGTTGGATATTTAAAAAACACATCCTGGTTTAATGATAGCTTCTGTACAATGTCTCAATGGTTCTGCTGTCATCATTTCTGTGTCATTTGTGCCTCTCTTCAGACACCACAGTAGGCTGCTATGTGAATCAAAATCAGGAACTTGTCAGTAGTTCTATAAGACATTGTGGACAGCCCTGTTATCACTGTACCTGCACTGCTAAAGATATCAGGTCTGTATGTCTGTCTGTCTGTCTGTCTGGACATTCTGTCTGTCTGTTTTGACATCTCTGTAGGTTATTGGTATAAACCTATCTCAGTCAATCCCTCAGGCCAGGAGAGGAGAGGAGAGGAGAGGAGAGGAGAGAATCATTAGTATGAGCAGATGGGTTGGGTTCTTTTGTCAGGGAACTGTTTGAGTCAGTACAATGGACAGAAATGAGCCCTGTGAAATCAAACAATGGATGATGAAATCAACATGAAATCTGCAAACTTCGTCCTGGAACAGCAGTCAGCTCAAAGTCGATAAGGAATTTGATTGTGTCTGTGGTTGCTTTCGTGTCATGCTAACCCACCCAAAAGATGGATCAGACAGACCGTAAGTGCAATCAGTTGGTCCTTTGCAGCAGCCATATCCCTCAGAGTGCTGCTACAGCCCTGTAACCCAGGTTTAGAGGGGAGCTGAGAGAGAGAGAGAGAGAGAGAGAGAGAGAGAGAGAGAGAGAGAGAGAGAGAGAGAGAGAGAGAGAGAGAGAGAGAGAGAGAGAGTGTGTGAGTATCCCAATCTCTCCCTCTGTTTTAAAGGACAGTACTTTGAATGTCATTTGACAATTTCCTTTTAATTAGAACTAATTTACAGAAAGATGCCCACCAGCTAATCTTTACAGGATAATTAACTTCTATTTTCTTTACTTTTAATTAAAAAGTGGAAAAGATTTAGCTGATCCATAAAGAATTGTTCTTTTGAAATGTTCATCAGACTTCACACTTCTTTTGGCGTTGTTAATATTTAGATCCTATCTGAGGCTCAGTCTCCGCTGAGTTGGAGAAATGTTTTTTCTCCCTTATCCGCAGTATTAAGAAGTGGAACTATCAATAGTAGAAATAGGAACCAGAGGCAAATTAGAATTGAATTAATGAAGAAATTATTGCAAAAGCATAACCCCCCATCCTTTAGCGCTGAAATGAAATTGACATCTTAGATATATCCATTTCATAGAAATTCCTTGATGGGGAAAATATTATTTTATCTTCTTTATTTGATACACTAATCTTTTTTTTCTTTCTGAATGCTTCCCCATTACATAAAAAAAAAAATGTTGACTGGAAGCTGATTGTTGCAAAAGCGTCGCCCGTCACCTACTACCATACCCTGTCACCTACTACCATACCCTGTCACCTACTACCATACCCTGTCACCTACTACCATACCCTGTCACCTACTACCATACCCTGTCACCTACTACCATACCCTGTCACCTACTACCATACCCTGTCACCTACTACCATACCCTGTCACCTACTACCATACCCTGTCACCTACTACCATACCCCGTCACCTACTACCATACCCAGTCACCTACTACCATACCCAGTCACCTACTACCATACCCTGTCACCTACTACCATACCCTGTCACCTACTACCATACCCTGTCACCTACTACCATACCCTGTCACCTACTACCATACCCCGTCACCTACTACCATACCCTGTCACCTACTACCATACCCCGTCACCTACTACCATACCCAGTCACCTACTACCATACCCGTCACCTACTACCATAGGGGTCACCTACTACCATACTACCAGACCTACTACCATACCCCGTCACCTACTACCATACCCCGTCACCTGTCACCTACTACCATACCCCGTGTGTCACCTACTACCATACCCTGTCACCTACTACCATACTGTCACCTACTACCATACCCTGTCACCTATTTACCCTGTCACCTACTACCATCATACTACCATACCCTGTCACCTACTACCATTACCTACTACCATAATTTCACCTACTACCATACCCTTCACCTACCCATACCCTGTCACCTACTACCATACCCTTCACCTACTACCATACCGTCACCTACTACCATACCCCGTGGACTACCATACCCCGTCACCTTCACCTGACTACCATAAAGTCACCTACTACCATACCCTGTCACCTACTACCATACCCTGTCACCTACTACCATACCCTGTCACCTACTACCATACCCTGTCACCTACTACCATACCCTGTCACCTACTACCATACCCTGTCACCTACTACCATACCCGTCACCTACTACCATACCCCGTTACTACCATACCCTGTCACCTACTACCATCCCTGTCACCTACTACCATACCCCGTCACCTACTACCATACCCTGTCACCTACTACCAACCCCCGTGGAACTACTACCATAGTCACCTGACCTACTACCATACCCCGGCCTGTCACCTAACCATTAGCCTGTCACCTACTACCATACCTCATCGCCTGTCACCTACTACCATACCCCGTCACCTACTACCATACCCCGTCACCTACTACCATACCCCGTCACCTGTCACCTACTACCATACCCCGTCATCTGTCACCTACTACCATACCCTCGTCGCCTGTCACCTACTACCATACCCCGTCGCCTGTCACCTACTACCATACCTCATCGCCTGTCACCTACTACCATTCGCCTGTCACCTACTACCATACCCCGTCGCCTGTCACCTACTACCATACCTCATCGCCTGTCACCTACTACCATACCCCTTTGTCACCTACTACCATACCTCATCGCCTGTCACCTACTACCATACCACGTCGCCTGTCACCTACTACCATACCCCGTCGCCTGTCACCTACTACCATACCCCGTCGCCTGTCACCTACTACCATACCCCGTCACCTGTCACCTACTACCATACACTGTCACCTACTACCATACCCCGTCGCCTGTCACCTACTACCATACCCCGTCGCCTGTCACCTACTACCATACCCCATCGCCTGTCACCTACTACCATACCCCGTCGCCTGTCACCTACTACCATACCCCGTCGCCTGTCACCTACTACCATACCTCATCGCCTGTCACCTACTACCATACCCCGTCGCCTGTCACCTACTACCATACCCCGTCGCCTGTCACCTACTACCATACCCCGTCACCTGTCACCTACTACCATACACTGTCACCTACTACCATACCCCATCTCCTGTCACCTACTACCATACCCCATCGCCTGTCACCTACTACCATACCCCGTCGCCTGTCACCTACTACCATCCCCCGTCACCTGTCACCTACTACCATACCCCGTCACCTACTACCATACCCCGTCGCCTGTCACCTACTACCATACCCCGTCGCCTGTCACCTACTACCATACCCCGTCGCCTGTCACCTACTACCATACCTCATCGCCTGTCACCTACTACCATACCTCATCGCCTGTCACCTACTACCATACCCGTCGTCACCTACTACCATACCCCGTCACCACCTACTACCATCCCCGTCACCTGTCACCTACTACCATACCCCGTCACCTACTACCATACCCCGTCGTCACCTACTACCATACCCCGTCGCCTGTCACCTACTACCATACCCCGTCGCCTGTCACCTACTACCATACCTCATCCCTGTCACCTACTACCATACCTCATCGCCTGTCACCTACTACCATACCCGTCGCCTGTCACCTACTACCATACCCCGTCGCCTGTCACCTACTACCATACCCCGTCACCTGTCACCTACTACCATCCCCCGTCACCTGTCACCTACTACCATACCCCGTCACCTACTACCATACCCCGTCGCCTGTCACCTACTACCATACCCCGTCGCCTGTCACCTACTACCATACCCCGTCGCCTGTCATCTACTACCATACCTCATCGCCTGTCACCTACTACCATACCCCGTCACCTACTACCATACCCCGTCGCCTGTCACCTACTACCATACCCATCGCCTGTCACCTACTACCATACCCCGTCACCTACTACCATACCCCGTCACCTGTCACCTACTACCATACCCCGTCGCCTGTCACCTACTACCATACCCCGTCGCCTGTCACCTACTACCATACCTCATCTCCTGTCACCTACTACCATACCCCGTCGCCTGTCACCTACTACCATACCCCGTCGCCTGTCACCTACTACCATACCTCATCGCCTGTCACCTACTACCATACCCCGTCGCCTGTCACCTACTACCATACCCCGTCACCACCTACTACCATACCTCATCGCCTGTCACCTACTACCATACCCCGTCACCTACTACCATACCCGTCGCCTGTCACCTACTACCATACCCCGTCACCTGTCACCTACTACCATACACTGTCACCTACTACCATACCCCGTCACCTGTCACCTACTACCATACCCGTCGCCTGTCACCTACTACCATACCTCATCACCTACTACCATACCCTGCCTCACCTACTACCATACCTCATCGCCTGTCACCTACTACCATACCCTGTCACCTACTACCATACCCCATCACCTACTACCATACCCTGTCACCTACTACCATACCCCGTCACCTACTACCATACCCTGTCACCTACTACCATACCCCGTCACCTACTACCATACCCCGTCACCTACTACCATACCCTGTCACCTACTACCATACCCCGTCACCTACTACCATACCCCGTCACCTACTACCATACCCCGTCACCTACTACCATACCCCGTCACCTACTACCATACCCAGTCACCTACTACC